>NW_020897739.1:1211950-1400076 GCF_003984885.1 Neopelma chrysocephalum | reverse complement strand
AATTTATATCCGAATTTATATCCGAATTTATATCCGAATTTATATCCATCTGAATTGTCAACCCCCGAGGGTGACGGAGAGACGCCGCTGAGCACTTACAGGCGAGTGGGGATTAACCCTATTCATTGCCTCACGTGTGAGGCAAAATTATTTCCCTTATCTTATATATCCCCCCACTCTACTTAATAAACCGACCAGCAGGGTACTAATAAAAGAAATAGCTATTGCTAAAGCATGTTTTTCTTTTAGAAGAAAACAAGTTCACGATTTTGGTTTTATCAGAACCCAACACCCCCTTAAGGGAGTGGGGTGGGTCTAAAGTAGCTATTAAAATTATGGCTTGGAAATGAAATCTGATTAAAAAAGCAGCCGCCCCATTGCTTTACAAAGGCATTTCATTAAAATAGTGCTCTTTCAGGTCATTACTTGAGCTTTGTGTGCTGCTTTACTGAAGATAGCTACTTAAAATATTACAGATATGAAATGGAAAACTGTCTAACTTTTCATTATTTAATATTTGAACAACAAATACAGGCCCCTACAAGGTAAAAGATTTGCTTGCCCCATTGGTAAATGATTATTATTTCTGTAGCACACTAGTACAATGTCATTTTTATAACTTTTTCTCTTTTACTCTACTCTCTGCTACCTGGAAACTTGAGGAACGCTCATGGTTTTCTCCTTGTCTTCAAGGCCATCCAGCGACCAGGTCCTTGGTGATGTGTGATGTTCAGTGTTATTAGGCACCAATTTAGAAAATTCTGATGTTTAATGCCTGGTTTTAAGATTCACTTGTGCAGAAATATGTGAAAGAGTAAGGTAAATACATATAGTGATTGTGGCTTTCTGTCCACTTGTCATCTGCCTTCTCAGAAAGACAATCTTTGCTAACCATTAACATAGATAAAGAACTCTGAGGTGTGGCTTAAAGCATTTTAATGTCTTCCACCACTAATAAATGAATGAACTAATAAATAAATTAATGAACTGTTGAAACAGTTGTTTTGGGATGAAATTGCCTAAATCTTTGTCCTGAGTTCCTGGCATTCACACAGCTCTTACTTTCTTTTACTTTCTCTTACTTGTCTCCTGTGTGTGTTGATACAGGCATGCTCACACATACATCCTGAATTACAGGTAGGAACCACTGTTGCAGGTTTTTCTCCTCAGTTTCAATCAAGTATGCAAGACTGCCCTCCTGAAGTGCTACAAAGAAATTTCTGTAAGAATATGATAAAATTGAAATTTTTTGGACAGTACTATTCCTTCTGGTGACTAGAATTAGGCAGAGGAAAGCATGGTGTGTTTGTTTCATTTGGGGTTTTTGCCTGTTTGTTCTGAAGTGGGCCCAGAATTGTGAACTGATGCTCTTTCACACAACTAGTAATTAATAAAATAGTATTAGTAGTATTAATGACTTCTAACACCATATGGGCATTTGTGAATGGTTCTTATGACATCAACTGGAAAAGCCTCAATGTTAATACTTGTGTTACATTGGTTTTATAGGATTATGTTTCCTTATGAACACAGGGAAGCTGCCAATATTTGACAATATTTGTATTTTGTTATAATTAGATCAAGGTTTTAGCACAAAACTCCGTAAATGTTGCCAAGATATTTGGCTTGTACAATAGACTAGTATCTTTCAGCTTTTCCATATGCCTTTATCTGTTGCAGCTTTTTTAACAAATGGGTTTAATTAGTGATAATAAAAGTGAGGCAAATTAGAATGCTCAGTTATTTGCTAGAAATATTCGTTTTGTTTAAGTGGAAGTATGAATCTGTGTGAAAAGTAGTCATACACACCTTTTCATTTCAGAGTATTGTCAAACAGCTCAGTTGGCTTTTGAGGAGAATCCTGCTGTGTGCATATTCAAGCCACCTTTTTCCACCTTTGCTGGCCTGCAGTTTTCAGGAAAGCACCCAAAATAGTAAGTTTGTCTCATAAAATTCAGAATAGCTGAGGCTTGACCCCTGTGCTTTGGTAAGAGTGTGTCCTGTGTTTGTGTCCTTGCTTTATTCATGTTGTGATTTTGTGTGTATGACAGCAGTAAATTCACAGTGCTACTGTAAAACTTCTCCAGTGGATACCAACTTCACCATTTTCAGGTAAATTCTTGGAAGGAGAGAGTGTTTCTTTTTTATTACTCAGTTCTATAGATACTAAAAAGTAATAAATAAAAATATTGTTGTTGGATGCTGTTACTGCCATTACTGTTACAATGTTACTTATGTGTCAAGGAGTGTTTCTGTGACCAATAGATGAATGTAACTTGTATATAGGTGTAAATCTAAAGATATGGGTAGACAATCAAGGTACTCTAAATTTTATGTGCTTACAGTTTGTAAACACTTAAATAGTTCCTATAACCATGTTTTTACTTGCCCATACGTGGAACTTGCTGGAAATGGCAGAGTATAAGCATGAATAAGGGTAGGAATCACAGCAACCATATTAAAGGCTTGTCTGCAGCTCATTCAGCAGCTACTTGATTGTTTATTCTCTATATAAATGTGCCTGATTTTGATGCCCAAACTGGGCACTTAACTACAGGTATGAGTATGAAATCTTTATGGACAATGGTAGATTTCCTTGTATTGGTTGTGTGATTGAATGCAACCAACATATCCTGCTTGCTAAGATTTGCCTCATGGTTCTGCATCTTAGAAAGAAAATATGCCTTTGTAAGACTTGTAAGTCTTTCTAAATCCTGATCTTATTAATGAATAGTGGATATTTTATTTACTCATTTATGTCTCACTCTAAATCATTTAAAAATTGTTCAGGTGCATTTAAGCAAATCCAGACCTCTCTAGTTGATCTGGTAGAGAAACGGAGACCAATAAGTCAGTAATGGAAATTAACTCATTTTCTAAGTTTAATATGTTTCAGCAGAACTACATTACATCATCCTGATTTGTGATGAGTGGTTTTTAAGTCTGAAGTAGACTAGGAAGAGGATATAATCTTTCATGCTTACAATTCTGTTCTGTATTGATATTCATTAAAGCTAAACATTCATTAAAGCTCCAAATTGAAAAGAATGCAGATTTTGTCTGTTTAGCAATTTTTCAGACAGAAGAGAAGACAGAAGAAGTTGAACATTAAGGTAGTGTTTATTTCATACTTTTCAGCTGATAGATAAGCTTTTTCACATTGATATTTGAAAGAAACTTGCTTTGGTGGATACGATCTATATTGAGCAAATACAAAAGAAAATAATCTGTTTGCCAAGAAAATAAATTACACGACAGAAACTGAATCAGCTCATTGTATTTTTCTTCTCCTAGCTGATGGATGCCTGACAGGACCTATATTCTCTCTTGCCCACGACTGAAAAGCCAAAAAAAAATAAATATAATTTCTTTTCTTTCACAGCAAATATTTATTAAGATTATTCTTGTTATTTTATTACCTTATCTGAGCTGTGCTGTTTTTATTACCTTTTCCCTACTGCAGCCATCTTTCTGCAGTCCAGCTTAGCTGCTTTGTCTGAGCAAGGCAGGGAGGAAAAGGAAGCAGGGACTCTTTAACACTTTCCTCATGCACCTGCAATGGGGAATGTCTTTGCTATCCAACTTAGGTCACTGTGTTGGACAGAGAAAATGGGTACAGATCCTGTAGCTGTGTGCACACAGAAGTGTTCATGCCTGAGTAACTTGGCCTCCATCCTCTTGTCCCCACAAATTCAAAGTAAAAGCTGGTCTGTGTAGGTGCCAGAGATGGGTAAAGTTGTGTGAACAGAGACCATGTCTGGGTTAAAACGAGAGAAGAAAAAAAGGAACCGTGAGATAAAAGCTAGATTTAATTTCCTGACATGCTTTCTTCTGAATATACATCACTTCAATTTTCTTCCTCACAGTTTGAGAACGTGAAGGTACAATGCCTTTTTGTTTGTTTCCACTAGGTATTAAAAACACTGGCTTTGCTTAATGGAAATTCCCTTTTTTATTACTAATTTTTTTCAGTAACCCTACCTACAAGGATTAAGCAGCAGTAATACTGAGTGGCGTCCTTGCCTCAAGGCTGCTTCCACTCCTCCACACTGAAGTTATGTCCTGCCTTTACTCTTAGTACATGTTTTTGTTCTAGTGTTTCATGAGTGGAAGAACACAAGGAGAAAGGTTTTTAAGGTCAAATGATAGAAAAATCGCATTCATGGTTCACCAATAGCATGCATATAATCTTGGGATCTGTAAACTTAACTATGCTCAGTTTTCATTTCTTAAAAAATTTTATGACTCAAACCTTTGTTCTTTAAGAGACTTGTACTTCATTTCTTGTTGAAGAATGAAAATAACATCCACAAATTTTTCTCAAATTCAAAGTGTGCTCTCCTCACAGATGGCAAGTATTCAAGGTCTAAATTCATATAAATGTGATAGTCTGTATCATCTTTTATATTTACCCAGGAATATGAAAGAGTTGTGTAAAATAAAACAATAACAAAATATGAATTGGTACATCTCTTCTTGTCTGTACTGTGGGGCTAGTCAGTAGCACTGTAATTATCTCATGCATAAAAATCTTGCTTTCAGATAATTACACACTTTTTCAACCCTAGTATAATGCATAAGACTATCACGATTAAATTATAGGACTAGATTAAATGTGAAATGCAAACTTTTAAAGGAATTGGCTGGCTCTATACAGGGGCATTATTTTATTAATCTGAAAGCATAATAAACCTTTAACTTGCACAGTACAAGTGCATCTGCATAATTGTTTACTGCTGTTGGGTATTTTTCTACCACAAAGCTAATAATTCTAGAATATCTAAATAATAAAGCTTTTTTGCAGTTTAAAAGAAGGTTGGGATAAAATTTGGCATGGTCTTAGTCCTATTTTGAACTCAGGGTCTAAAATGTATAGTTTCTTGTAGGAATAATAAGCCAATTAGGAATATACTTCAAGGACTATATTGCTCATGCATTCCTTGCTTCAATCTGACTGGCACTAATTTTCCCATAAAAAATGCCACTTTTTTTTTTCAGTTTTGTACTATTTGTCCTCTTTTAATACTGCCACTCATTATTGAACCTAGAATATATCTGTACATTCGGCTCAGATGTGCTAGAGTTTAATAAGACAAATATGTATGATTTCTCTTCTAATTAATTTGGCTGTTATTTTTAATGGGAATATTTAGGAACTAATTATAAGTGTAATTTGTAGAAGGTTTTTTCTTTTGGAATTTCCTGTTAAGAATGAATAATACATTGAATAATGGAGGTACAACAAACAGTTCTAGCTAGGACCCAGTAATTTTTGCTTTACTTCTGTTTGCCTGCCGTAGTTCCATGTTATTTAGTAGAGATAGTTATTATAGTGCTCAGTGTATTATATGCTTTGAATGACAAGAGCTATAATACATAATTTAGTAGTTAACTTAGAAGTAGGTTTTTTATTGTATATTTACCATAGGGGACAGCAAATCTACTGTAGGAATAAGGAAAACAGTGGTTGATATAACAACAGATTATATGGTTCTTCCCATTTACAGCAGCCGAAGAATGTAATTTTGTTAAAATGGCTCAGATTTTGAATTAAGGAGAAGTAAGTCTTCTGTTTGATAACTAAATGCACTGCAATGAGGACTGCAACAAAGGAAAGAGAAGGGCAACCAGTAGTAGATGAAGTTGTGTGTCTTGAAGCCACTAGGTTAGGAATAGCTTCAGTGAATTTAGTAGTTTTGGTAGAACAATGTGAAATAAACAGGCACTTGCTTAATACAAATCCTGTGTACACATTGCAGAAAAGAGCAATTATTAATCTGTGTAATGAAACAAGTCAAATTCTGTTGAACAAGTTTGCACTCCTGCTGAAATGGAACATTCATCTCCAACTGTTTCTAGTTATTCCTCGCTTCTGAGGTGGTGAAGTGCCAGTAAAAATTGAGTGATCTGCAATGAGAGACTCATTACAAAATGATACCTTCTCCATTTCCCTGGTTTTGCAGGGGTGTTTGTGCCATTATTTTCCCCCCAGTGTTCATCCTAGTCATAGATGTCTCAAGCTATTGAGTTTGTTTGTTGATGAGTCAGCCAAACCTTTCATGGCAAGGTTGTAGAAAGGAGAGACACATTTACTGAGGGATCTGTAGCTTTGTTGAAGTACTACAGAAGACTTAATTTTTACCCAATAAATGGATGCATTTAATTTTACTGTCTGATCTGAAGAACATCACTTCTAACTAAACATAAAATTACCTCCTTGCCACGTCTCCTTCCATTAAATGTAGGATTGAGGATTTAAGTGAGCTCAAGTAATGTGCAAGACCAATTTTTGCCCCATGAATTAAGGAGAGCTTTCACTTTCACATGTAGTTTGATTAGCAATAGATTTAGGCCCAGTCATGGTGAAAAAGCTTTAAATTGGAAGCATTGGATATTGTTAAAATTATTAGATATTGTTAAAATATCCAGTATTGGAATATTCCAATATTTCTAATTCCAATATTTCCAAAATATTGGAAATTGTTAAAGTTAGCAAGCACCTGTCCTTTGACTTTATAGTGTTTTGGATCAGGTTATCCATTTGTGTATACATTCTAAAATGTCAAGTGCCAGACATTGCCTCAGTGTCATGTTTGTCCCTTGAATCTCCCAGTATGTTTGAAAACAAACTCCTGTTTTGTTTTATCTGTCCAGAAATGACTTCAGACTCTTTTAATTAAGAGTAATAGAAATATGATTTTTCCTTAATGGTCTTCTGGAACAATTGTTAGAACTGCAGCTGGTGGTACCATAAATTGAATGTGATAAAAGAAAAAAGGGGGGAAATGGGCACCTTGTCTATTTTTTTGTCAGTTTTATATGCATGTCTGATGTTACTTAGTTTGTCTTGTGGCTTGTATGCATGCAATCAAATATAATACACATTTCAGCTGTGTATTATGAACTACAGGTGATAACTGCCTGTTGTAGGAAACAATAGGCCTTAATACAATATCAGTGCTTACACATGGATGTGAATTTTTCCATTTTGTCCTTTTCTCTTGATTTTTTTTCTTTTTCAAGCGAGGTAAGAGAAGATGTGCTATACTTATGTATGTATCTAAAACTACTAATAAGGTGGAAGTTTTGAGCTTTTTTTCTGTGTATTTAAGTGATGTAAACAATTTTTTGTCAGTCATAATGACACTTTACAGTATTCTTAAGTTCTTAGTTTATTTTGGTTTGGATTTCCTAGTTTTCAATCTATCTAGCTCAATGTCCACTGTCAATACATGCATTTATAACGTTGATCATAAGAAAAAACCAGACCTATAAATAAAGAGGGCACCATGGCACATGCCATCATATCACAAAATGCATTCAAGGGAGGCTATCAAAAATGCAATAAAAATGGACTGCAAAAATAGGCAAGGCATTGAAGTACTTTGTAAAATTAGAAAGTAGGGTATGTTTAGGGATGTAAACACAACACATTGAACTGCAGTCTGGTATTATCCACTACCAAAGAGTAGACTGGGAAGAGTCATTTCAGAGTTGCTGTAAATAGAGTGACACAAACAACATAACTGAAGTTGGAAAGATAAGGGAGGGAAATAAGCAGCAGTGATCAGTCTCATTTGATTTAGGATTATAGCACAAATTAAAGCTATAGGGGTGCAGAGACAAAATAATGCCAAAAATACCAGGTTTGGTAAAACCAGAGAATAGTGTGCAATGCCATAACTCGGATGGGAAATGTTTGAGAGATCCAAGGTTTGGCCCTATTTAAAGCAAGAATTTAAATGTAAAATTAAGAGGCCTTTAATCGATGTATGAGTACAAGTAATCCTAGTGAACGATGGTGTGATGAGAAAGATGGTGACCACAACTTCTGCTACAGCAACTGTTAAAGTCTGTTATTGTTTCCAAGCGTGCAGACCTTTAGAAGAAGGAACACATACAAGTACAATTAGACTGAGGATGGAGGCTGCATGTTCTGAGGCTCTCATGAAAACCATATCTGAGAGTCATTTTTTTTCAGATTTGGAAACTGTCTCAACTGTAGCTAGCTGATCCCATTCTTGAATAAAACAGCCTTTTCCCAATATAAATATCATATTGCTTTTTAGGTGTTCTTCGTGTTGCTGCATCTCTGAAAGAAGCTGACAGTTCCCAGATGTCACAGATCAGGTAAATGAGCTTCTGTGTGATCTTCCAGTCCTTTTTGACACAGAGCTCTTGTAGGGAGGATGTGACACGTTTAAACAATACTGCTGCATTCTGGTGCTCTTTGGCTTTCAGGATCTACTTCAGCAACTTAAAGTAGTTTAATGTTGCCCACCTAGACCTTAGCCTAAATCAAAGATGTGTGCCTAAATATTGGCAGTAGTGATGATGAAATATTTCTTGCTATTGTAAAATACTGAGACTGGGTGTAGTACCCTTTGAGTGCAAGAATAATTTCAAATAAAATATTCTTTATATCACAAAATAAATTTGTATGAACATTTTAATGCTTGCTGGTATTTTCATAAGTTACTGCTTCTGATGATGAATTATCATCAAGATGAACATCTCAATGTTAGAAGACACGATGAAATCCTACCAGGATCTTGATGAGTTTTCCAAGTAAGTATTTTATAGGTAAAAATATAAAGTCTGTAGTAAAAGTAGCGTGTCCTGCAGCAATCTCCACTACAATTAGATGCCATTAATAATGCAGTGCTGAAAAAGTTTGCATAAGAAATCCAGAGCATTAATATTTTATTGTTGCTAATATGCTTTGATTTCAGTTCACATTTTTTGGCTTGAGCGAGGGAAAAGTGATTTCGAACAGTGTTTTTCCATATGAGTAGAGAAATATTAATCATTTTCTCAGGAAACTCCCATGGGAAGTTGCACATTTTGCAAAGCTTATTTTCAAGCTTCTTTCTCATTCACGTTTTTTCTGATTAACATTATATGAGCCTTTTCCTTTAAAATTCAATGTGTGAAATCTTGCCCTGCCAAAGCCCGAGGCACAAATTCCCTGGTTATTTTTGGAATGAAATTCTGACCCTATTAATAAGCAAAGCTCTGACAAATGCCAAGGAGGTGAATGAGATCAGAACACAAAAGCTCCTTCCACATAACTATTTTCTAGCAGCTAATCATTGGAGTTCTTTTCACTACCTGGAGGCCACACAGAGAAAAAAATGTTCACGTTTTAACTTTATCAAGAGTCATCACACAGACTTTGGTGATGACTCACAATGATTGTTAAATCTGACACAGTAAAGGAAATTATAATCTGTCAAATCAAAATCAAAGGGGAGGGGAGGATTTTTTTTCTTGCATTTCAGAGTTGAGGTAAGGCAAAAATATCTGTGCTCTGCTGCTTGATGTATGTAAGCAGGAACCTGTCTATGAAGAGCTCCATCAGAAACCAGAGTCTTTGTGAAACTGCAGAAACTGAGCTCCCAAAAAACCTTCCTTACAAACAGACAGAAAGCTTGTTCGAAGTCATTAGGTATGAATTAGTGGCAGAAATCGTCTGATAATTTTGTTCTGTGTGATTAATTTAGTCCTCACAGGTATTTAAAGGATTTCATTTCTTGCTCTGAATTTTGTATCGATTTAGATGACTTTGAAGTAGTATTAGCTCTATAATTACCTATTCTGATCACCAATAAAGGAATTACTTACGTCTTATTGTCATTTTAATGAACTTTTGATTTCATTGCTGTTCAACTGGAAAAATGGTAAGGCATTGTTTATGGAATTCTACTGTACACAGAAAAAAGAATCTTTCTTTGAAAGATAAAAATCCTATTGCTCTGTGTAGCCATTGAAACAAGGATGCCTTCTCACTGCAGTGGTAACTACAACATATAGTTATTAAGTCTCAACAGAATCCTCTATTATCTCCTTTTTCAATTTTTAAGCTGACACTGTAGAAATAAGTAACATTCAATTATTATTTTGTGACAGTGTAGAGCTATTCTTAGAAGTATATGATTTAGCTAATATAGTAATGATATGTCAGGTTTTTTCCTTAAACAGTATAACCTAGTTGACCTTTTTATGATTTATTTGTGTTTCCTTTATTTAAAAATATTTATATATTTACATTACTAAAAATGCTTTTTTAGTATAAATATGTCGTGTTCGTTGTCTTAAAATGACATTGCAGAGGGTAATTACTCTAAAGATTTATTTACTCAAAAATATTCTAAATTACCTAATTCATTAATTCCCACCTTATTAATGGCCTTGCCAGTATTTAAGACCGGCATGACTAATCAGATGTCAACAAAATGCAATTACTACTAACTGAAAAGTAATTTTCATCCTTATGTTTTAATGAGCCTGATACAAAGCAATTCTCCTGTAATTGCAGTGTTTCTCAGCTACTCACCATAAAGTTATGGGTTGGGCTTTCCATCACTATGAATTCCTTGGAAAAAATAAAGCATTCAGGGTACAGAATTTGTTTCTCAATTTCATAAGTAAATTAACTCCCTGCAGGATAGTTCTTGGTTTTATTAATAATACATGATTAGTTTTCTGAGATACACAATTGAAATATTAGTTTGGATTCATCTAGTCCTGGTTACCTTTTTGTGGAGTCCTCTATTACTGCATTAATGACTGGTTTTTATGTTTTTATTCCTGAACTTGTTTTGAAACTGTAAAATATGTTTCTCTGTTAAGGGAATTCCAAAGTTGGGCCTCTTAGTGAGATTAAATTGAAAAGGAAAATCTGTTTCTCTTTGGGAAGCTGTCTTTAGTTATTTTATACTTTTGAGGATTGAAGGAAATGTTGAAAATTTAACTGAGATGTTATTGAACATAGTCTATTACAATTAAGATTACTGAATCAACAGAATCAGATTGTAACTTAGTACTTGAAATATGTTGCACCTTTGGCAGTAATTCTCTAATTACTTTTTTTAATGGTTGCTGGGGAGAATATTCTGTACTAATTTCACTTGCAACTTTGACTTCTCTCGCGTGTGGATGAAAGCCATGGGTTGTTATCCACTGTGTGAAGAGGTTGGTTCTAGTGTTTGCATTTCCAAAATGCATTTTGTTCATCTCTACAGCGTGAACACCTGGATCCACTCCTGGGGGATAAACTAGGGTTAAGATAATTACAGCATCTTCACTAAAGCCTTATCAGGGAAAATTTCTGGGAGACATGCAGGGGTTTTTTACTCGTTTTTTCTTTTTCTTAGACAATCAGCAGTTGGTTTTCTCAGAGTGTGTTAAACAAGAGGTGTGTCTGGGACAGCTGTAGGACAGTTTCTGCTGTCAGCCCATGTTACCTGTGGTACTGACACCAGAGGTGCATCACAGACCATATGACCCCTGGAAGTGCCTTCCAACCTCAGCCATTCTGTGCCATGTCCAACAGAGCTGGGCATGGTCTGTGACACTTGGTGAGCTCCTGACATCGAGAAGATTTTCAGCAGTTTTTTTGTCCATCTGTGAACAAACCCCTTTATTACCATAAATCTGTAGTTGCAGAAAAAGAAAGGAAGAAGCTCACATATAAAACCCTACTTATGCAAATGGTACATCTGGTGCTTTTTGAGGTAGCGCCAGTGACTCTTTCAAAGCAGACTTAGACACCCACAGTAAATTGATGGAAGATCAATCAAAACCACGTCCTGTAATATTTTAATTTCCATAGCACTGTAGGAGAACACTCCCCCTATATAAAAATATTGGAATATTATGTGAAGGCACATAATTCCTAAGTAACTACACCTTTGAACTTGTAGCAGGATGTCTTAATGGTTAAAACTTGCTCTTACGGAACATTCAGAACAACATAACTAAGTTATGTTGTTTTGGGTTTTTTTTGTTTTGTTTTTTCCCCCCTCACTGTATCTATACCAAATCTTTCTAAAAAATGCAATATTCTGACTTTCAGTTCACACCTTAGAGTCTGTACAGATTATTTGCTAAGAACAAGACAGAAAAAGTATGAAAATTAAATAGATAAACTCCAAGATAGATGATAAAAAGAGATTGTGTCTATCAACTTGGGTACTGGTTTGTATGCATCATTGTTATGTGCCAGGAATTCAGGTCAACAGAGGTGCGAGGAGATGAATAATTTGTTTGTGGAGGCCCCAACATCCAGCTCTTGATAAAATGTGGTAAGGTAAGGAAGATGATTCTGATTTTTTTTAATTTATTTTTTTAAATCCTCCTGATTTACAGTCACCTGCTGCTCTTCATACTCAGGTATATCACCCTTTTGAGTACCTTAAATACACAGCTCAAGGTTTGCTGAGTCTTTAGCAACAATAGCTACTGCTGTCTGTTTTTTGAATGTAATTCATAATCTTTCCCAAGCATACTGCCCAATCTATAATTTTCTAGGTAGTATGACTGCTATTCTTGAGTAAATGCCATCGTGAATGTGAGCAAAGCTGCTGCTGGTTCCCTGTTGCCACTGTCTTTAATTGCTGCAGCTGTGCCAGGGGTGACTTCTGATGTGGCTGTCACTGAACTGGCTTGTGTTATCCTGCCCTTTTTCTGGTTTGGATGACCAGATTAGCTTCAATCTTTTATTCAGTTTTTTCAAACTAAACTTGGTTGCTTCAGCTGAAGAACTGTCATATGAAGTAACATTCTGCACCTCACTTCTTTTTACCAGTGAAAAGCTGCTAGAGAGGAGTTGTAACTGTTTGAAAAATGCATATCTGCCCTCACCTGCAGCCTAAGAACCAAATCTAAATAGTCAGAAATACTATATTAGAATATTACATTATCAGATGGACTCAGTTTTACAGATCTTCCCTACATTTGCACAGAGTTTTGTCCACAGAGTTTACCTTTGTGCTGCTTACATCAAAATCTGTTTCCCTAAGTGCTACAATAATTTTTCAGGTGATTAACAGAAATTAAAAGAAGACTAATTGCAGTATGGCTACATAAAAAAAAGTTAATATTTAAAAAAATACAGTGAATATATCTTCAGACTTTAAAGCCATCTAGTGTGCAAAATTAGAACCTCCCAGTATCCTGAGAGGAACTCATTCAGTCAGCTGACTACAGTCACCTGAACAAAATCCAACTGGACAATTTGCACTTTGCAAGTAGCCTGAAATCCTGCCAGTTTGTCACAAGAATTGTAGAAGCAGATGCAACAAGTTTTGTTTTGTTGGTTTTGTTTTTTTTTTTTTTTTTTGAGGGGGGGAAGGATGTGTTAGGTCTTTCAAAAAATTCTCACAGAGACTGGTGAGTGAGGCTTAGCAATGAATCCTGGAGATGTTGACTATCCTAGCTTTGTGGAAAAGTATCCAAGGGATGCTTTTCTTTAAAGAACAGAAAATGCTGGCAGCAGTTGCCTGGATCACAAAGTTTGTATTGTAGAGCTAACTCTCATCTTAGAGTCTCAGTCCAAATAGATAATCATAAACATCTCATTCTTCTGGAAATAATTAAGTTAATGAAGGCAAAGAATGTGATTCAAGTTGTCGTGTTGAGCCCTTCAGACATACCTTTAACCTCTTATGTTTCTCCTAAGGCATAGTTCAAAACTGTGTTCCACACTCGTGGATTTAGGATCACTTACATAAATTGAAGATCTGATTCTATATTTTTTCCAAGCATTAACTGTGCAGTTATTAATCAGACAATGAAAAAGCACAGTACTAATCAAAAAATACACACCTTTTATCAATGTTGTGTTCTTATGATTTAAAATTGCCTCTGATTTTACTAGGTAATCTGAATTATTTTTTTTAATGATACCTCTTGTTTGGAAGAGTTATTTTGCTTCTCCTGATGTTTTTCCTGTTTAGTTTTAAGCTGATAATGAGTGATATTCACTGCTTAATGCCTTGGTTTGTTCATAGCTGCCTATAGAGAGGCATAATATTTTTCAAAGCCAGATGGTTGTGCATCTTGCTTCTGTAGCAGACACAAAATTGGCTCCTTGTGGAAATACTTTTGCAGTTTCTTTGATATGTTTCCATACCACTAGTTCTAATAATATTGAGTGTTTGGGTTTTTCTCAGGGAGAAGAAAGGGATTGTTTGCTTTTATTCATAACCCACTATTTTTTCCTTGGTTTCCTGTAGAAATTTGAATTGAGATCACACCAGCAGTCAGTTTCTGTCAGTTTATGCTTGAATTGAGTTAAAATTACTGGCTAATTGAAACCTAACCTGAAACAGAAAATTCTGAAAGTTGTAACATGGGAGAGGCTAAGGTAGAACTCCTCTCATCTGAGGGAAGGCACACAGTGGCAGGATACTCAGAGAACCTTGATCCTAGGAAAACAGAGCCAGACTGTACATGCCCTGAACATTCTCATCTAGGTGGAATTACTTAGGGTTGGGATCAGACTAAATGCCTTTCAGAGGTCCCTTCACAGCTGATTTATCATGTGAGACTGCAATGAATAAAGCTTTATGTTGAATTTCTCCTGCCTACTGACAGGGAAGTCACTGGTGCTGAATGAAAGGAAATAGGCTTGGATATTTCTGCATTCACTCTGGTAAGATATCTCTGCATATGGCCTTTGAGCAAATCCTATAGTACACCTGGCATTAGGGCTCAGAATCAGATAACAAACACATGAAGTATGTTGTTTCAATATAAACTCCCACTGGAGTGAGATCCAAAATGTTGCAGTGTTTTTGATGCACTAAGTTTGTGCATGCAGAGTTTGTGTTCATCAGGGTAGCATCTGTCCAACCCTTCCTTACTTTATTCTGGACCATGAATCATTTTTCCTCCCACAGCTGTCACAGAAGTGCCATAAAGTTGGCATAAACTCCATGTCATCTGTTCTGGCAGTTTTCAGGGAAATTTAATCCTCTTTTCACATCTGATTTTGATTGTGTTTATACTGCTGTGTGATCCAATACTACATGGATTATGCAACCACATCCTGATTGTACTTCCTTCAATGGCTTTATTGTGAACTCTTCATCTTTGTGATGTCAAGTCCAAAGAATGTTACAAGACAAGTCTATGAAAATGAACCAGCATTCAATAGCATACCATTATTAATCTTTGAATATTGCCCATAAAAATGGAGTATGTATTTGGGCAAATGTTCCCTCTTTTCCTTTACAGATAAACTTCCATCTTTTCATTTACACAAACTAGTAACACTGCCTGCTTTCTCTGAAAGAAGAAATTGGTATTTTCAGG
The DNA here is from genome assembly GCF_003984885.1 of Neopelma chrysocephalum. Taxonomy (NCBI): domain Eukaryota; kingdom Metazoa; phylum Chordata; class Aves; order Passeriformes; family Pipridae; genus Neopelma; species Neopelma chrysocephalum. Next base: position 1,384,977 of record NW_020897739.1, on the reverse strand, counting down.
GGTGGCATTTAGATGAAAGCAATAGGGGCTGATTATGAATGCTGAGTTCAGTAGATGATTGCCTGGGAGGAAAGGAAGGCAACTTCTTAATATGTTCCAGAGTTAGGGTAAGTCTTACTGATCTGAATAGACTCAGTTTCAGTTAATTGTAGGGAAATAAATGATGGTATCTCATTATTTTAAATGACAGCTGCCTGGAACTTTAAAACTCAAGACAAATCTAATAAATGAATGGGATGGGTATATCCTGATATTTTTATCTAGTGAATTGAGCTATGTTCATTTTTGCATTGACAGTTCTACTTCCATGAATCATTAAGGAATGAAAACTGTCCTTAGGACTTAACACATTAAAATATTGCACAAGAAATTTTCTAAACTCTTAAACAGGGTGATAAGTCTATATCTGTTACTTGAGTAAATATTTTTGTTAGGGGCAGTACTGGCATGTTGTTTTCCTAGCATAGATCAACAAATGTATTGATTTGGGACTTGAATCTATTTGGAAGTAGAGAAGAAGAGTAGGTTTTTAGTATGTTTTGTGTTCCTCAGCCTGATAATCTAATTTAATGATGATCAATTATTTAATCTAAAGGCTGAACATGCATCAAAACACTTAAGGATTCACGGTAAATTCTCAGGAGCTGTTTCATTAATTCTTTGGTATATTGCTTGAGTGATGCCAAGATTGTGACAGGAATAATTTTGGGATAATGAAGTTTTTGCTAGAGTCAAGTCAGAAGAGACCACAGGTTCTCATTGAGGACTCTGCTTCTCTGCTGGGGTCACAGAGAATGAAAAGATGAACATGTTACCAGATGTCTGCTTTTGGCTTGGTAATGAGCTTACTCTAAAAATGGCAGGGGGAAAAAAGCCAGTGTTCTGGTTCCTAATACTAACATTTGTGCTTTCCTCTGATAAATTTATTATTGAGAGGCATTCCTGAAAGATAAAAGCAGCACATGTTGCTTTGGTAATAGATCTATGGACTTCTCCTCCTTGCAATTTGTTTTGTTACCTCTGCAGGTTTGATCATCCCATGTAGTTTTGGAATTATTGGTATTCAGCTGTAAACTCCACTCAGTACCATTCAAACTGAAGCACATTAGTGTCAAACTGTTAAATACTCTTCAGAGGAGCTGTCTGACAAGTCTGACAGTACTCACCTCATCAGTGGTTGCTGATTAAAAAAAAAAATTTACCTGCTTGATTAAAAAAAAAATTAATGCAAGCCTTGCAAGTCAAGTGAATAGTATAACCAAATGAGTATATGTCACTTATTGATAATGCTATAGATCAGTTATCAGTGGAATTAAGCAGATTAGAGACTTTTATCTGAGGTTAGTGTGAACATGTACATGTTGCAGTGAGGAGCCATAAAGGTCCTTGGAATTTGCACGTACGTGAACTGCAAAGTAGTACATGACATCAGGTTCAAAAATGAAATGGGAACATTTGAGGTTTACAGCCCTTTAGCAGGCACTAAATTTGTGTTGTCCATTTGAAAAGTATGGCCTTCTTGCCTTTCTTTTCCCTCAGCAGAGAGCACAGTCACCTTTCTTTCAGATACTCAATTAAAAAAAAAGAAAAAAAAGAAAAAAAATCAAGCAATTAGTTTCCCTTCTTTATGTTTCTGGTAGCTTTTTTAAAGTGCACATAGTTGCTTAATGCTTTGCTTACTTTGCTTCATTTTTATACTCTATTTTCTTGCCTACAGTAGCTGTGAGCCATCAATCACTAATGGTCACAGAATAGATGTAAAACAGTCACATTCTGGATCACTGGGATGCCTAAATTCCCAAGAGGCACAGGAATTCAGTTGTTCCTGGCTCTTCAGTTTTTCCTGTTGCAGGACTGAGGCCTGTCATCTTTGAGTGCATGTCACAAATCCCTTTCTTTGGGGCCTCATTTTCAGTGTCTGGGAGAGGAGGGATTTGTATGCTGACAATGCCATGAACTAAGCTGCTTCAGCTGAGCATCAAGTCATAATATGCCAAAATCCGAGTGCTTCCATGAGCAGGAACATTAGTAAAATGACAAGAGCTGCTTTGGAATGAGACTCAGCAGCATGCAACAAATCATCTCTTTGCAGATCACCAAATGTCATCCTCTAATCCCATTTTGGGAATCATTCACTTAGCATTACTCTCTTCCATTGTACAGAAACCTGTTTCCTCTCCAAGGATATAATTTCTTATGTGACCTCTTTTGAAGCTGCTATGTAGCCACAGGTGGCCAACCTTTGGGGAGAGGCACGGTGAAGGAAGGGGAAGAAACAAAATTAACTGTGTTTGCAGGCTGTTTCAGTGACAAAGTGCACTGCAGTCTGGCAGAGTTGATGCTGGAGAAGTGCATAAAACAGCACCCAGGTTAGCAAGCTCGTTGTAATGTGGTGTTCCTCAGCCTTGAGAAGTGCTGACTTCCCTGGTGTGATGGCAAGTCAGTGTCAGGTACTGGATCCTCTGGAAATATTTCCCCAGTGTTAGCCAGCTCCAAGGTATCACACTGTCCTAATGAACTCGATCAGCTTCTCAGTTCTTTGCGATGTCATATCAGACAAACCAGGGATCACACTCCTTATGAGGCTTAGTTGTGTATCTCTGGTCAGTCATGAGTGGTTTACATCACGTCAATAAAAATACATTACTGTTTTGCATAAGCAGAGAGTGAGAAACAGAGTGGAGTCAAGGTTTGCTTCTTCATTAGAAAAGTAAACAGATTTAACAGCGATGCTTGGAAAAATGATAGGCAAGAGAGACTTCAGCATTTCCTGCTTTAATATTTATAATCAGAAAGATTTGGTTCTTAATACAGGAAATTGTCCTTTGGTCAAATTCATTGGCTCTGTCCACTTGTATTTTTCTTTTCCTCAGTCTTCCTCAAACATGGTTTTGCAACTTATATCTAGTCTGTATATATATATAGGATTAACTCTGGGGAAAAGATCTTTTTTTGCTTGTGTCCATGTAATGTAGAAAAGCTGAGATCTTGTTAGTGGCTTTTAGTTGCTGTCACATGGACAATGCTGATAAATACCAGCAAGGTCAGAACAGTGTCTTTATGAATGTGTGCTGTAAAGCTGCTACTGTAATTAGGACTAATTAGCCTCTCTGTTGACAGCATTGTTAAGAAGCCAAGACATAGAATTTTTTATTTTTTTTAGTGGTGTCCCTCAATGTGATAAAACCACATTCATACATTTACACTCCTCAATTTTGTTCTTCAGGCCTGTCAGCCAGGAATCTTTCACCAATGCACAAAGTGCTAAAAGGTTTTCTAGAAGTAAAGTATCAAGCAAATGAATCAATAGTTTGCCATATTAGATGATTATCCTGCAATGAGCTCTGTGTGACCAGACACCTTGCCTGTCATGAAGAGTACATTCACTTTACAAAAAATGCACTTGGGTGTTCCCTTCAGCACTAGGAGCTTGTTCATGGGAAAAGAAGAATGGCAGAATATAGCTGTACTCAATATAAAACCATCATAATCATCTAAAAAATAGGAAAAAAAATATGGAAATCTTTGTTAGATGTAATTTCAGTTCATTAATATAAAGTGTGTAATTTAGCTGTCATGGCACTAAAACTGCAGCTGTTGGCTCTCTAGAACCTTATGTTAACAATATGAACTGTTGTCTTTTTTGATAATATTTGCATTCTTGAATCCAGAAGATTTTCAGTAGCTGAAGGAGTTGAATGTAGGTTAAACTGCTCGTATCGTTTCATTTGACTCTAAAATTGCAGAGTAGGAAATGTTTGGGCAAATGGAACTTGTTTTTGTTTAGTTTCTGCAAGCAAAGACACAAGCACTATCCTCTTTTTCAGACTATAGGCTTCTGGGTTTTCCACTATGTGTGCAATTTTAAAATATTTCTATCCAGTGACAAATAATTATCTCTAGAATTTGTTTCCTGCGTGTATCCATTTGCCCTTGTAGAAAATTCAAGTATTTTTGCTTAGTACTTGCATTCACATATTTGTTCTTTTTACTGCATGGAAGCTTATGACTATAATGAATATAGTGCAATGCTTGAGGGGACTGGGAGAAAAATACAAAAAAAGAGTAAATAGTGTTAATTTGAAGATACTTCAAGTCTGTCAGCTAAGCAGTATAATGAGAGTGTAAATCCCTGCTCATCTTGGACAAATGTCCAGTGATTTGTTGACTCCTCTACAGCAATTTGACTGGAGAACTTTGAGTTCTCCTTGTGCTAATATTGTGCTGATGCCTAATATCAATAAATAGAATCTTGTGCTTTGGGGAAAAAAACATTGAGACACTTTTGTTTTTCACTGACAAAGCCAAAAATCAGCATTGTACCACTTCTGTGAATGTCTAGATTTATTAGCATCTATTCATGGAACTCTTAATCACTCTTTTAGTTAGAGTTTCAAAACAGCTTCTTATATGTGTTACTTTGTGGACCATTCATTGTCATACTCAAAAGAAGATTTTATAAATATTCTTAGTTGCTTCTATTATTACTGAATTGTGTTGAAACCAGTTAATTTTATGCTGAGCCAAATTACAGCCCTTAAGATGGATTTCCTCTTCACATGGATTTGTTCCACACCTCTATGTGGAAGAAGTGGTAAGTTCTTGAAGCCAGTCTGGAATGGAAAATCCTGGGTTTAAACAACACTATTTGTCAGGGACTGGTGGAAAGAAGTTTAAGAATTCCAGACAGATTCCAACATTTCTGGAATTGAAACCCTGTTCAGACTGATGGTCTCTGGGGTTGGTGTCGTGTGGAGGTGTGCAAGTCCCACGGTTTGCTAATCCCAGGTTAAATTATAGGTACAATTTCTGATCTTCATGACTACAGTCAATGTGGGTTTGGTTATTCATGCAACTTTAATTACAGGGCTGTTGTATAGTTTTATATTTTAGGGAGTGATACCCTGTGTACAACTGAAGTCACACTGATACACTTAAGTGTTTACTAACTGTAACTTTAAACTGTCATATGAAGACACTGTACTTTTTTCTTTGTAGTTTACAATTTTGGACTTAAATTGATGATTTTATTGTTTTCCTCCAAAATTAGTTTGCTCTGTGTTCTCTAACTTCTCCCAGTTTAAGTTGGTTTTGTTTGCTTGGGGTTTATTTTAATTAAAATTTACTAATTTTTATTTCATCCTTTTATTTCTTGCTTAAGTGAAAGAGGAAGCCTAGCTGCGTGACAACTGCATATATGAATGCTGCAATATTTGAGTATCAAAGTTTCTGGTAAAAACTGAAGGTTTATTTTGATTTGTCATCTAATGAGATGGTTTTGTCACCTAAGGAAAAAATATGAGGATAATTTTATTGCTTTTTCATTTAATTGCTGAACATAAAATATCACAGACTATTATTTTAAGTATTTTTACAGGTTTTTTTGTATTTTAAAAGACAGTAACATGTATTACATGTTTGAATATTTCAGGTGCTGTAATTAATCATAAATTGACTTACGTGGATAATTTTTTTTACCTAATTAACAGTGTGTTTTTAATATCTACCTTTGTAACTGTAAGAGATGTCTCTCCTGACAGGGTGAAAATTGGGGGAAAATTTAGTTTGCCATTTCTCAGTGTTACCTCTTAGCCTGTCAGTTGATCTGCACTAAAAGAGTTCTTCTGGAATCTAATCCACGTTTTCTTAGAACACAAAAAAAATCCATTGTAAAAGACAATTGCTTACAAAACCCTAAAGGTGGGAAGAGCAGGAGAAATTAATTTTCGTTGTCCAGTTATTCAGGGAGGTAAATTTTCTTATGTGCTGGGCCTTCTGAGCCTTGAAATCCCCACAACTGTAGATTTTTGTGTTTTTTGGAGACTCTGAAAGAATTACATGCAGAGATCTAAGTTTCTTTGGAGATTAAAAGCTAAAAATGTAGTGCCCTTTCACCTCCACACAAGGAATTATATTTTCCTGTAACTGAATTTATGAGGTCTTGCTCTTTAATAAGGATTTTTAAGTGCAAAAATAAAAGGGGTAAATAATATAGCAGAGATGACTTTTGAACTCTGGTCTGCCAGCGTAGCAAGCCTTGTGCATCTTCTGATAAGCTAAAAGAATTGAAGATAAATTCCCACCTCTTTTATAGAAGAGAGAACTGAGTCTTCTCAGTGGTTTCCTTCTACCATTTTTATATTGTGGACACACTTTGATTCTGAAATTTTAGCTAAGTTTTTATTGTTTTGTGAGAAATGGACATGAAATTTTTATGTTTCCTTTTCAGAAGGATATGCTTTAAGTGATATAACATCTTGTCCACATGTTTAAGAAAATGCTAATTTGTGTTAAAGTGTGCTTTATATCTTCATTTTACTTCATTATTCAGGATTTGCATTTTGGCGGAATCTTAGTTTAATCTTAGTTACAGATGAAGTGTGAGAAATGCAGAATGCCATGTGGCAGGGGTTCCCATAGAAGGTTTTCACAATTTTCATCTGTAAAACTGGACAGGTAAAAGCTGACGCAATGCATGTTTCAGAGGGTTCTAGAAGTACTGTCCTGATAGCTTCATATTGGAAAAAAATTGAATTATATTTATACAGCCTGCATTGTAACTGTGATGTGCAGTGTGTTGGCAGCAAATTGTGGCTCCCCTTGGCAAGACTCACATAATTGCATCAGGTGACCTACCGAGATAAGCTCAGCCCAGACTCAGATTGCTGCTTCTCGTTCATTTCCAAGTGGAGAAAACCTCTTTTTGTTGTCCTCAGAAAGACTAAAAGAGCTGCTGTCATTGCCAGCACTATCAAGGGCACGGCATTGATCAATTTGTGGCTTTTTCAGCCATGAATGGGGCTCTTTGGAAGTGATTGACACCTGCAAACTAAGTCGTTGGGTCCTGAGCTTGTAACATCACTAGTAATTTAATTACAAAGACGGGTAAGAGCTTGTTTGGAGAAATATTAAGATAGACAGGAATGGAGCAATGAGATTTTTGTCACATCACATTTTTCCTCTCCCTAATTCATCTGGAGTTTTTATCACAAGCCTTGGCTTGACATAGAGCACTTGAAGTAATTGCCAGAAACTGACTGCTTCATAGCTTGATTTTAATGTAGTTTGGATTACTGAATTTTTGGACAGTTTTCAAGGTGGTGAGCTACTTTGCAGAAGTGTCTTATAGGAAGTAAGTGCCAAAATAATTAGTACATCATTTCTGCTGCCATTCCAACCTTGTCTTGGTCTTGCAGATTTGAGAAACTAAACTTGAACTTAAAAAAGGTTATGTACTCTTTCCAGGATTAGATGGGAAGGAAATGGGTTGAAATAAGAGATCACGTTTAACACAAGTGTAAAATCCTCTGTCAGACATGGTCACAAGGACTCGAGACTCTTCCATACCTCCTGTGGCCAGACAGAAACCTTTGATCCATTTAATAGCTATGCTGGACCTAGTTAGGTGATCAGTTCTGGAGATTTTTGGCTCCTAATAACTCTGTAACAAAGGTGAAAACTCTGCTTGTTTTCACCTTGTCTGGCCTCCCCCCCAAGAGTTTCCTCCTCTAATTACAGACAACTCCTTTAGCCTAACAGGAGTCCTGCCTTTCCCTGACTGAAGCATAGGTTATCTCCTCTCTCCACAAGGTGTTGCAAAACCCTTCCCAGTTTTCCCCCCATTCTTATTTTCCTAATGCATACATCTCTGGAGCAGGTGTGGATGGTGACTTACCCATAAATACCCTATAGTTGTCTTTAAATTCCAGAAGACATTTTTTCTATAAAAATGAAGACATATTTCAAAACTTTAAAATAAGAGAAGATTAAAAGATAGGCAAGAGAATTTTAGCCTTATAAGAGAACTTATCAGGAGAACTGTCAGCCTTTGGAGGGACCCATCCCTGGTTTATCCTGAAGGACTGCAGGCTGGGAAAGACCCATGCTGGAGCAAGGGAAAAGTGTAAGGAGGAAGGAGCAGCAGAAAAGATAGGTTACAGGTTAATCACAACCCCTCACTCCTCATCCCTTCTGTGCCACTTGGACTTGGCAGGAGGAGGTGAAGGAATAGGGAATGAAGGATAGGTGTCTGGCCTGGAAAGAAGGGGTAGTGGCTGGGGAAGGTATTTCAGCTTTTATCTCTTTTTAATCATCATCCATCTTTATTTTTAATTGGTGCTACATTAAATTAATTTATCCTTCGATCTGTTCTGCCTGTGATAATAATTGGCAAATAATTCACCCTATCTTTATCTTGACCCAGGAGCATTTCCATCTTATTTTCTCCTTCTGTTTTTTTGTGGAGAGAGAGTGAGGCAGGAGCAGGCTGTGGGGTGCTCCTGGCAGCTGGGCAAGGTCAACCCACCAGAATTGTTTGAGGGTAGGAGGGAGTAAGATTTAATTTTTTTTAAGATATTAGCCCTTAAACTCTATATAATCCTGCTTGGTAGGCTCAGTGTCACAGTCATAACTTCCTTTTTTATTGCTTCTCCTAAAGGAGCAGCCTTGAAGGGAGAGAAAAATCCCACCTTCCCAGAGCAGACACATGTAATTGGAAACACAGCTGGTATTTACTGTTCTCTGCAGCAAGGAAACTTTGTCTCCCAACAGATTTACAGCCCCATGACAATCAGTATATTTATCTAAAATTATGATTGCCATTTCTTCAATTACTCTAAAGCAGGAAGTGGTTATTATTCGACACAAGAGATATGGATGGGGACGTTGGCATCAAAGCATTTTTTAGTTATTTATAGGGTTTCAGCACAGTGAGAAACATTGTTTTTAAGATAAATGGTTTTTTGTAATCAGCTAATTGTCAGTTGTTTTTCTGAGCAGCAATCAACTGTATTCTGAAGTTGCATTTATTTTTGGACAAGTGCACCTTTTGCAAATTGCTTCCAGTCTGCTGAGAGCCGTACAGGAAATAAGACATTGGAAACTGCAGGAACTGAGCAGCAGATGTGAGGTTCTTTTTGCAGTGATGGCACCTGTACTGTGAGGATGCCTTTCTTCAGCTTAGAGAGACTGAGCAGAGTTGTGAAACACAATGGAAAGAGGCAATTAATGGGTGATTGGCTGTTTTGCTGACATGACAGTGCCAAAAAGATCGGTCCTTTTGTACGGTTCCCAGTAATGCTGGAGATTTTCTGAGCAATTACTTGATTCAAACACGAGGGTAAGTGGTGGTTGCTTCTGAATGGTATTTGCTTCAAAAAACTACAGAGATCTAATATAATGGTAAAGAAATAATCTCTACATACCATATAATGTGAATTATTGTGCAGCACGATCATTCAATTTTCCACAAAAGCATATGTCTAGTTCCTATCTAAAAATGTCTTATTATTTCTATGAAAACAGATGCTGCTTTTGAGCATTTTTTCTCATTGAAAGTAGATTTTAATAAGTAGCTCAAAAATTGAAGCTAATATTTTTAAAGTGCTCTGCAAAAAAAAGAAAGAAATTAAAAAAATCACATTAGCAGTGCACATTTCATTATAAAAATGCACCATAGGCAGTTTATGCTCCTAAAATATAAAATAAGAAAGGGCTTATGTAGTGAAGTTCTTCACAGCTCTAGATGGAGTAAAAGGATTAATATTTATGCAAAGGCTTAATCCCATGAAAAGTTATATCTTGATTGATATCCCCTTTACCACTTCAGTTGGAAGAACATCCACAGTAGATATTAATATCTGTTACATGGTGTTTTAAATCCTGTATTTGAAGGTAAATTGTTAGCAAAATTTCTGCTCTGTCTCTGCACAAGACTGTGCTACAGCTTAACCTATGGTGGCACTTAAACAATTACTTTAAAAGAGTGTTTTCATGAATAACACCAACAAAATACTTAAGTTATCGCTGAAAAAATATTTAGTATTAAAAACCTAGGACTATGGCAGGAGGGCTGGTCTTTAAAGTCCCTTCCAGCCCAAATAATTCTGTGATTATAGACTGTGGATATGGAAATGCAGCTAGACCAGTTCTATCAAGAGTTCTTTGATACATTCCTGTAAAATAAGATTCCCCCTCTATAAGCTCATCTGTTTTTCAGTAAGCCAGACAGCAATTTTGTGCAGTGTATTATATTGTAGTAGCAGCTGATGGTAAATAATCAGTGGGACTTAGAGCCAAAATTGGGGCATGAAATGGAAGACTATGAGTCCTATGTGAAGATGCAAGATTTCAAATTTAAAGACAATATTCCCTCAGATAAGCAAACATCAGAAAGTAAAAATCAATTTTTCTTCTATCATTTTTCTGCCTTTTAAATTGCAATTGAGCCTTTGCCTTCAACAGGAAAAAGTATTTAATTTGGTGTATATCAGAGCATGTATTCTAATAGGTACTGTTTCAGAGCCAACTCTGAGAGAGTTTAGAGTTTACAAGGATTTATAGAAGGATAGTTTTCCCAAGTCCAGTGCATCCTTTGGTTGTGCACTTACCATTTGTGGGGTAGTGGATGCTAATTTTCAGGAACAAGATGAGTCAGAACTGTTTCGAGTCGCCTGTCTTTAATGTTCAGCACTGAGGTCCTGAATTCCCATTGCAATTCTGTGGGCATCCAGTCCCCTCTGAAATCTCAGCTGACAGACATATCCCTGGGGAGATGTCAGAAAAAGATGTTGATATCCTGAATTGAATATAAGGAAATGTGTCAGAGCTGGTTGTAGGTCTGTGAGTCTCCGGTGAATGGGATGTCTTTGTGACATGGGAATGAATTAGCTGGTTGAAAACCTGGAAAGGAAGATGAAGAGAATACAAATGGCATCATAAAGCGGTACCACAGCGACCACCAAGCTACTCCTGAGCCAAAGAGGGCATGGAAAGCAGGCTGAATACTGTGCTAGTGTAGTTGTGGTGCTTCTCCTAGAAAACTGGGTGGCCTGGATACCCCTGCGTGCCATACCTGGCATGGGTTTGCCAGGGATTATTTGGATGATGCAACAGACAGAGATACCCACATTGTCTGAGTGGCTCTGTGCCTTCATAAAAATGACAGGTGTTGTGATACTTGCCTTTAGTTTTCCTCTGCTTTTAGCACAAGTAGCCCAGGCAGCTGAGTCCTTAGGCAGAAAAATTGATTTGATGCATTGAGCCATGACTTTTTCTGTCTGATTAGAGGATGTGTACGTAGCATGTAGGTACATGGATAGATAAATACTCCAAATCATGAAAGGACACATGATGGGTTTTGCTTGTAAGCTGCATCTTATTTTAAGATGCAATAAACTGATTATTTTAAAGCAAAGAGCATTTTGATGAAACTGAGCAACCTTAGCTCGTTTGGCCAGTATAAATTCTTTCAGATTAAGATGAATGTTTGTTTAATCAGGTATTCATGCTTGCTTTGTCTCCCTCCATTTGGCTTTGTGCACTACTACTCCAGCTGTGCATTTTAAACAGTCCCCATATTGTTCTGATAGTTACGGCTTGCAGTACATCTCCTTACAGAATTGTTCAATGTTGCACATGTGCCTGTATCCCAACTAAACCAGGGAACAGTAAGTGTTACACAATGCTGGCACCTGATGGTAAGAAGTGATGGTATTGGAGGCTTGAAACTTAAAGTGTTTTTCTCTCTTATTTTAGTCTGTGTTAATGGCATCTGACTTTGTGTTATAACAAAAAACATATTAAACTCTGTTTTGGTAAAATGAAACAAAAAATCATTGGTTTCCCAACAGTCAGGGAGTAGCTTTACTCTTTTTAAAAGACTGTTGTTGAGATCCCTCATCTGCATAATTTAACTTGCTATACTTATGGCTTTGGCCACAACTGCAGATTTGGAGGCTTTATACAAGGCCAAGAGATATTTAAATAAATGGTACCATTTAAAAAAATGGTAAATGTTCTCCAATTTTTAACTGGGCAATTAAGTTAAATCTAGTTCTATTAGTTATGATAAACATGAGAACTATCATGTCATACAATTTATTTGTACACTGACCTTTTTTGAGATGATCCACCAAAAAGAGAACTTTATAATTTATACTGGAAAAAACCCCAAACAATTACACTAAAAAAAATAAAGGGCCCTAGTGCCATGTCAGACACCTTTAATAACAAGAAAAAAACCTCTGGAAATTCACAGGGAAACAAAATTGTACAAACTGATCAGAAAGATGGAAATGGTAATGTTTGTTTCAAGGAAATGAAATAATTCCTTCCCACTATCAGTATACTGTATTTTTATTAAAAGTCAAGAAGTCAAACTTCTTGGCTGTGTTAGGACAAAAATACTACATCTTGGAAAATTTTGTTTTGCTCTTGCTTCTTGTTCTCATGATTGACCCAAACACCTCAGCTGCTTTGTAGCTTTACCTCTTCTGAACTTCTGGAATAACTTATCCAATGTTCAGAATTTCAGATGAGGCAAAAATAAATTGTCCCCAACACCCCTATGCTAAATCTGTGAGAATCTAAGCAGATGGCTTTTGTTTAATGGGATTAATTGATTATTGAGAAATGTAAGGCAGACCTTTCACAGGTAGAAGATTAAGATCTGATGAACTTATGCTAATGCAGCTGAGTTTGAATGTGGTTATGACATGAGACTTCAATAGAGTGGCCAAACCAACGTTATTTTGATGTTTTTGAGGACATTTATATTGATCAACAGTGCATTGTAATGTACTTTGGAAAAAAAAAATTGAAATGATCCAATCTTCTTCCAGATACAGAGTTCTGTTAAATTCCTTTGAAGGGGACAGTTATTAAATCTCTGAATTTGAGAAGTTGTACAAGGTAGATAATTAAAAAAACTTTTCCCTTATCCAGTAACTTGATATTATGGTTGATTTTTTTTTTTCTTGATACTTGAAGTCCTTATTTCTGTGTTACTTCATGAAGCTGCTATTGGAATTGCTTGGTGAGGGGAGCAAGAAGAATTTTTCAATCTTGCTCTTACAGAAGTACCTGTTAGCTGTGTTGCTAACTTTTTTTTTTTTTAAATTCAGAATGAAAAGCACACACTTATAAAGGTGGCAGAACTGCAGACTTGCTGGAGCGCACACTTATCCTCCAGTTCACAGATAGCCTCAATCCTCAGGAAGCACCACAAGTTATTAAGCAATACTATGTGGACTAACATAGAGCAAAAAGGGTGGATGTATATAGCTGTAAATAAATTCTCACATAGCAACATTATCATAAATTATTTTTTCCCTAAGGTATATCCTTACACGTGTATATCCCAGTCTTAATGTATTTTTAAAAGATAGGGTTTATATTTTCAGTTTATTTATTAAATTAAGCTATTTATAGTACTTTTTCCTAGTAAATGTAGGATGTCACACATACCTTATGGGGGCAGAAGTATACTGGAGAGCTTCAGAGGCTATCACCTTAGATTTCAGCAAAGATAAACGTGATATGTCTTCATCAAAGGTCCAAACAATTCAAAGGAGAAGAGTCTGTCACAGCAATTGGAATTTGAAGTTATTATCAGAGAAAAGCTCCTTTAGAATACAGTTAGCAGAGCATGAAGAAAATGATTTCGTGGTGGCAATTAATCAAATGTAGGACAAACTGCGTGAGGATAGGAATATCTAATCCAGAAGAACTCTTCTAGCAGTTTCCAGTTTTCCAATTTAGAAGCAAAAAGTCAATTTTGATTATTTCAGACTACTTGAAAATCCATTGAAAGGTGTCCTGGAGGTCTCTTATGTACTTTCACAGAATGGATCCTCATCAATGTGCTTGTGAGAGTAGGGCAAAAATGCCTGCAGCAGAACACAAGCTTCAAGTTGGCTCCTGCCCATCCTCATTTAAAACTTGCTGTATTACAGTTTTTAGTGATTTTTTTTTCTCCATACTTTAAATTTTATCATATTTCAGAGCGTCTTTGGAATTTAAAACAGGCTGAGTGCTTAACCCCCAAATTTTGCTTATCTCCTCCAGGCAGTAGTTATTAGTAGGGGAGGGAATTTAATTTATGATTTATTATCTATTTTCAGAAAAGCTTTGGACTACAGAGAAGCCCATCCTTGCTTTCCCTTGCAGAGGTTGGATAATTTAAGCTGTTTGCTTGAATGAAACTAGGTCTCAACAGGTTTTGTGTGTTCTGTTAGAGAGTCTGTCACATTTATTAGTGGAGTTGAGGCTTCAGAGTTGCCTGAATTACAGTAGTGATTGTTTGCAACTGTTCACTGCTGTTTATTATATGAAAAAATTCTGAACAATCTCACTGAATGTAGTTGTTCAGCTTATAGACCCTTTATACAGAGTGTGAGTGATGCTTAAAATCTTATCTGATCACATGTGAGCAAAGAATTGTTTAAGTTACCCAACTGGGCACACTGAGTAAAAAGCTGTATCTTAAATTGCCTCCTTCTTGAAAAATGGCTGTATGGGAGAAATGCATTCTTTAAATCTTGTGATGAAAATATTCCTCTTAGTTTGGAATAGTTAAAGTTAATAATGTGTAATTCATATGGTGACTTTCTGCCCCATTTGTGCTGCTCCAATGCAGAAAATGGAGCGGGAAACAGTTATCACAGTATTTAATTCCTGATGTTCTCTGGCATTTTAATTTCTATTACATAATTGGAGACTTCAGATTTTCATGTAAGGAAAGTGAATGAAGTGGACGAGGCTTAAATGAGGAGGAGGAGTTAAAAGAGGGTCTATGATGCCATTGTCAGGTACCATTTGTGGCACTGGTGATAAGAAGCAGTTTTTCACTCTTGTTACAGTCAGTTCTCGAACTTTTGCTTCCTGAACCACTAACTGGTAGCTGTGGTCACCCCAGAAAGTAGGTGCTTCCTGTTTTTTATGTGGTAGGATAGGGAGAAGGTCATAAACCACGGATAAAAGCAGGTATAAGATTTTGTGGAGATTAGAATCATAAGCATGGAGCAGCTTCCATGTGAGGAATAGCTGCTTGGAATCTCTTCAGTTTGGAAATGCAAGAACTGGGTGGAGGGCAAAGAGGGCAAAAAGGCTTAAGAAGTCACAAAAGCAGTGATGTGGTAACAGGAGGGCCTCAAAGCAGCAGGTCGTGGGTTTGAAACAAAAGAAGGGATACCTCTTCACACACTGTAGTTCATCTGTGTAACTTCTTGCACTGGAATCTTGAGGTAAATCCCCATGAAGTTTGAGTTATGGAGCTTTGAAATGCAGCTTGGCTTTCTTCAGGGGAAAGTGTCACACTTTGCAGGATCAGGCTCTCAGTACAAAGCAGAGTGGATACAAAAACCAGATGTGGGGCAACACAAGAGAATATAAAGCATAAACCAAGCAAAGGAAGCAGCAGTTACATTACGTTGTTGGCAATACTAAGGACATCGTGCTGCAAGAAGACTGTTTCAATAGTCCTTTCTAAAAATCTTTGTAGAGACGGGTCTTTTTACCCAGTTTAATTATCTTCTCGTGACCTTGCTGTGTTGTGTACTAATTGTATTAGAACCAGCTTGTGTATTCTCCTCCCTAATCTCTTTTCTTACTCAGTCTGTGCAAAGAGAGAGTGAATTCTGGCTGAGCCACAGCTGTAAGTGGTGGCTCCAGTGAAATCCAGCCTGGCAGAACATGCTGAGCCAGACAGAGTGGCTGACATCTATTAATAGTAGGAGTGAACTATAGATCCCTAGGACAAAAGAAGGATGGGAGTAAAATTTCCTGTGACAAGATAAAGATGTCGTAACAAGATTATGCTTATAGGCAATTTAAACTTCTGTAAAAATGATCTCAAAGTTCATGAGACATGACATGATGGAGAGAGTGCCAGTGATTGCAGTAAATAATCATTTTATGAGCAATTGTGTTATAGTAACCCTAATAAATTCTGTTTCTCCCAGGCTGAGGTCACTCTCTCCCTGTCTGGAGCACATCTTGTAACTGAATTTTCTTCAGCTGTACCTCAGAACAATAATCTCAGTGTAAATAGAGGAAAAAAATATTTCCAGTGCTCGTGACTTGGGAACAAAGGAATTTAAACTTTTGCAGTACACAAGATGAAATGTAGAACTTGATGAAAGAAAACTCAAATCCTGGGAGCTAATTTTCCATTTTTAAGCACTAATCTACTGATTCAAGAAAGAAATGTTTAAATTATGGTGATACTAAAAGGTCCTTCTTATAATCTTGAGCTGGACTTCTAATAGGCACTGAGGGAAATATTCCCCCAAGTAGAAGCAGAAAGCACATATTAGAGCTGTCTTGAAGTGTGAAAATTTAAACCAGTTGGATAAGCTCTTTGGCTGAAGGTTTCTTGGAAATAGGAAGCTAATAACTCTTGAGAACTGAAATGGGGGCTTGAGAATTTACTGTACGCGAGGAATTTCAGATCACGGGAATATTTTAGGTAAACATGTGAGGTAAAGTGTCTGGGAAGTTTCCTTCCACAGCAAATGTTGAGGTATTTCTGTTTTCTTCCACTTTTACTCCTTTACTTGAGATTTTCTTGTCTCTGTGCTTTTTACTTTTTCTTGACAAATTCTTGTCTTAATGTTTAGCCACAGATTCTTTTGCTGTTGAGGTAATTAAAATCAACTGATGGGTAATAATTAAATAATAATTAATATCTCTCTGCTGGGACCGAGCAAACAGGTTCAGCTACTCCAGTGCACCTTCTGTAGTAATCAGGTCCTCTCTACAAGGTTTACCCTCTTCTGAGGAGGGAACTGGCTTTGCAGCATCACAGGAGCAAATGGAGAATAGAGAGGAAATAGTGCTTGTACCTGTACAGAAAACAAGGGATACAGCTGCCAGGAAAAAAAAATAAATCAGAAGGGTGGAGGTAGGTTGGTGGGGAAAAAAGTGATAGAAAATAAAGCAGTGATACCGGTGGAGAAGATGGAGAACGCTTAGGAGGAAAAAATGAAAAGAAAAGGTAGTGTTCAAGGGAATTAAATAGGACTATTACTGTAGTTTTTCTTTGTAATAATTTTACAAAAAAAAAAGGAGAGGGAATGACATTTTATAAAGATTTTTAATAACTAAAGTTGGCTCAGTTTAATTTTCAGCACAGTGAAGTGTGGAGCCCCTAGTTCCTTATGAAAATTTGAGGAGGAGCAGCTCACATAAGGGACTGTTAATTCAGGTGAGTTGTGCAGTGCCTGCTTAATACACTTGAAAGGTGAACAGGCTGCAGGTGGAGTAGGTCAGTAAAGTCAGGTACAGTTCAGACACTGGAAGGCAAGTGACCCCTTCCTTCAGGTGTGCTCTGTCAGAATCCACGGGCACTGCTATTTTAAACTGACTTGAGAGTGTGTACAATAAAAACCTTTAAAAAATAGAAACTCAAACTGCTCTGCTGTGCACTTTAGCGCGAGCAGGAGGTTTTTCTTCACTGGTGGTTGTCACTGCACTGCTCAGGCTTTATTTCATAAGCTGATACCGTCCTAATTTAAACTTTGACTTCCTATTACAAAGTATAAATCAGAAGATTAAAAACCTCCCGCTATAGATTTTTTTAATAGAAAGTGACAGTTTAATTTGGCAGAGTTGAGCTGAAAGGATGCTTAAACCTAGTACAGAGTGCCAGCATCAGCAGCTCCAGAGTAGCTGGAAATGAAAACAGAAACATGAATAATTAACAGATAAGCTTGAGTTCCTCAGATATTTTGCAATTACTTACTTTAGCAAAGTTTTCTTCTCCATTAAATCCCAGAGTTCTATTTTTGTAGTCAACTTGGTTTGCTTACCGGAAAACAGTGGATTTTAACTAAAAAGTACAGTTTCCAGGTAAACTTTTTTTTTACCAATATGTAGTTTAACTTCTTGCTGTCACGTTGATGTTTCTTTCCCAAAATACAGTACCATTTAAAAATATAATAATTTGTATTTTTTGGGTTTTATGAGGCCAAATGACCTGCAGTTTTTAGGTACAATAAATAATTGACAAGCAATTGAAGCCTTGTGGACAGGGCGTTCTGATCAAGTGTGCAGCTTTATGTAACAACACTGAGCTGTTAAACATCTGAGTTATTCCATGTGCTTACAGTAAACAGCATTCAGAAAACTGTCATCATGATAATGGCACAGAAAATATTACTTTTTTTTTTGGTGTTTACACCGTTTTTCCTACTGGCTGTGCAACAGCTTCGTGAGGTGGAATATGATTCAACCATATGGTGGAATCAAAGCAGCCAGTTTTTCCCTGCAGGGAAATGACTATGCAAAACCCTTTTTTGAAAGTTCTTTTATGTATTTCAGCCTACAAGAGATTTTGTTAACTCAGATGGTGATTTGAATTAAGAAAATTGTTCAGAGTATCCTGTTGGTAAAAATCTATGCAATTTTGCTTTGAGAAAAAATATTTATGCCTGCAAAACTGATTTTTTTCCACGCTGTTCTTGCTTACTAAGCAGCATGAAAGTCTATTTTCCTCCCAGTTTCCTCTTCATAATACTCTAATTTGGAAAACATTTCTTATTTGAGGAAGGTATGTACTTTTTATAGGGAACAAGAGTAAATTTAACTTCGGTTCTGCTGCTCTGACTTCCGTTATAAGTGTATTTCTAACAGCAAGTACCAAATTGTAGAGATATAGTAATACCAGTTTTTCTTCTCTTTTGGAGGTGATTATACTTAATCAAAGAATATTTTCTGTCAGAATAACCTGCATTTTACTGCAGCCTCAAATTAAAAAAAAACACGAAATCTTTTTTAGTAAAAAAAAAGAGGTCACAGAAGTGGCATTAAATAACAAAATGATGTTATTTATTTCACCCTGTAGAAACATGCAAAGTGTTGTACTGTATGAAAAACAACTAACTAAAAAAACCTACCACAAAGCTACCCACAACCATTATTGTGGCTTTGTGACCACACTAGGAACAGTTTTCCGATTTTATCCAAAGTTTGGTTAATATTTTTCCATTGAAATCCTTCATTTCATCCTTACCATGCTGCCTTCTGTCTCCCTTAAATATCAGCATATATTGATATTACCATTCCTTGCATTTCATACCTGTTCTTGATCTCTCACAAGCAGAGGATTTGCTTCCCAAAGTGTTTCTAAACAAGAAGACCCTGTCTCCTGCTGTGTGGAAACTTTTTGTGTTAGTGTGTTTTGTGTAAAAGTCAACCCACCTGAGTGAAATTCCTCCTTCACTGTAAAGGATAGGGAATCTTGCTGAAGCAATTCTAGTGGCATTTTTCTCCCAAGGTAAAAAAAAAATAAAATAATGGAAGTCTCAGCCTTGTGATGGCAATGTCTTTGGTGTGACTGGTGTAATTAGGGAAGCAGACCTAATGAGGTATTCTAGTGAAGTATTATGAAATCTATAGTAACAACAGGTACTATCAGTCTCTAATTATACTGGTGTGTAGGGGCCAGGGAAAAATTAAAAATACAACCCAAAACCAACAAAAAACCCCCACCTGAATATTTTAGTAACCCAAAGCAGTGGAGCTGTAAACTAAGGGAGTGCATTATTGACATAGTGTGAAGACCTTTTTAGCTGAAGTATAGGACCTAATATTCTCTTGTTCTAATGCTGCTTATATAATAACATAATGAAAGGGAAAACTATAGGACTGAAGTGCTTTCAGGCTTAACATAATTAAGTAGACAAATGTTCTTGTTCTTTTCTTTAAATGTCAGATTCGGTTCTCATTATTTGAAGAACTTTAGTGAAGACGTAACTGGTCAGGCAGAACTTTCACCAGGCGTATTGGTCCACGAGCCTGAGCTTCTCAAATGCTAATCCCAACTATATTTTATTACCCTTCTTATTAATGCAAGAAGTGTGATGTCACTTTTCTCTGATTTCTGCCATCAGTGAAAAGGTTACTGGCCAAGGAGGGCTCTTGCTTCTTGCCTTTGCAGACTGTTTTCAGTTTTAGCTCTGAGAATACATTGACAACGTTGCTTAGAGGTAAAGATCACTTTCTTATTGGAATGGACTGTCAAATACAACCAATTAAAGTCTGGTCACCTTCATGTAAGTTTTAACATATTTTTTCATGTGTGTTATTTGAAATTTGTTAGAGGCTATTTAGATAAGAACTGGGTTGTCCCTTATTCTTCAGAGTATTTGCTGAGTATTTGCTGTAGGAACTCACAGCAGGCCTGTGCCTGTTCAAAAGGTGGTGGATCAAACCATATTCTTGCCCAAAATGTCTGTTTTAGCAGTGGGCAAGAGTGCTTTAAAATCTTGATGTTCATTAAAAGGATAATTTTCCTCTCAGTAACTCAGTTATTTGGAGCAAAACCAAACATTTCTGTCTAAAGTATGTGTTGCAGGTATGCAGAGAAGGAGGTGAATGAGTCTTCCAGCTGCAAGAGAATTCAGAGGGAGACAGTGGATACAATACAGAAAACTGTGAATGGGGTAAGAGTCCTTTGCTTAATACTCCTTTGTACAAATAGTTACATGTATTACACAAAATAGGCTCTGTAAAATAATAGCAATAAATGCTAAACCATTATAATTTCAGTTAAATAGTGCCTTGTGGCCTTAACATTCTGATTAGTGTCCACTCCTTTCAGGTGATAATTGAATAGGTGACAGTATCCTGAAAAATATAGGAAGGGTCGTTCAGTCATTGCTATTAGAATAATATTTTCGCATTTGGGATTGGAGAATTCGACATGATTTCTTTTCAAGGCCTATAGTTCCATATTACATAACTAAAAAAAATTCCTTGTGTTCAACCAATTAAAAAGAATCTGTGGAATTGCTTTAAGAAGTTCCTTGCAGAAAGCTTGAGCTCAGCAAAGGGATCTTGAAAGGAGGGTATACAACTCCAGAGTCCTTTAGCAAATAGTGCCAATCTGTACTTTATTGAGCTGAGGGCAATCCAAAATCAGCTGGGTTTGCTTTTTCTGTCTTCAAATTTGTAAGCAAACCATGCTTTTAAAGATACCATCCACAGCTTGAAAAGATTGTGAGATCCCAAGAAGTAACTATTGCCAACGAGTTTTTTGTGGAAATAAGTAGATATTACAATAAAGGTCAGAAAAATACTTTTCAAAAAATCACTATTGGTGTCATGTGTTAAGGGGATTTTGATGGAATATTTGGTTTCTAATTTAAGAGTTTATAGCAGAGTTTTGGAGAACTTTGCTTTTCACAGGAACCTGTAATTATTCTTGAAAAACAAGATATCCACACTATGTGAAATTAAAACAGCTTCCTAGAAAATAATAGGAATTTCATGCTACTGATAGCGTGATCACTTCAGTGTGGTGGATGTGTTACACCTCAAACAGAGCACAGTTTGTAGGATGACACAGGGAATCCAGTATGGGAGTCTGTCTGAAAGCTGGATAATAGAATGAGTAACAAAATGGCATCTGCTGTGAGTTACCAATATACTGTTCCTGAAAGATGGATGCAAATTTAACTTTTATTCCCTCAAAAACCAGCCTTTCATAGCAATGTTTTTAGCAAAGCTAGGATTCTTGAGCTGTCGTGACCAGTAAGTGCCTTTTTCTCTCTTTTTGTTACTTTAACCTCATCACTGTATTTGAATCTTATCTAAACTGATCACCCAACAACCAAGGCATAATGGATTATTTTCTGAGGTGCAGGATTCAAAAATAATCAATAGATACTGTTTTTTCTTATTACCTGCTAAAGAGCTCAAGTTGTTTCCTGAGAGAAAAATATATTTTCAATGTCTTTATGTGCACGTTGTCCCTCAAGGGAAAAGCAGAATACAACCAATCTGCAGAAATTTGAAGAAATTTTGTGAGCCTAGTTAATTCACTATCCAACAAGAATTCCTTTGTCAAGCTTGTCAGTATGGGAGCAGGACACGATCTGGGAAACATTGATAAAACATGACAAAGAGCTTTTAGTGTGTTTGATGTGTCATGCAAATGTAAAGAAATGCTGCTGCATAAAGTGAAATTGTATGGCAAGGAGATTAAAAAGAGTGGAAAACCTCTCCTCCGAAACAACAGAATAAGCAAAAAGACCATGTAAACCCTGCTGTCTTTTTACACTGCCTGAGAATGCTGTGCAAAACATAGCACTTCTTATTTCTCAGCTGAAAAATTAAGTGTACAACGTGCAAAATAAACATTGAACAAATGCCAGAAGCTTTCAAGAGCAGCTTGTGGTTTACACCTAATAAGATTGAAGTCAACAACTCTCTCATTAAGCTGTTCAGAGAAATGTGGAGGCAGGTATGAGGCACAGTAATTTGTTAGCATGGATCTTACAAAGCAAAGGATGTATCTCCTTATTCCAGATGACACCAAGGCAGTGGGTAGTGCTTACCAAACCGAATCAATTTACTTCAGAAGAGTTGCAGGGAAAAGCATTCCTTCTGTTGGCATTTTTAGAAATGTAACTGGCTATTTTTTAGTATCAAACACTTCCAAGAAAGAGGAAGATGGGGGTTTTTTGCTTTGGGGGGAAAAAAAGAAATTCCTTAGTGTGCAGGAGCTTGCCGAACGAATACCTAAATCTTTTAAAGTAGAATCAACATGCAAATGCTGCAGCACAGGGAAATGTAGTGTAGCTGTACTTTTTGATATGACAAAAAAATAAAATGAATAGTATATTGGCTGCAAGAGGAGAATTTCACACTTTCTGGGAATGATCTGAGAAACTGAGGATTTTTTAAGGAGTCTTTATCAGTATGTAACCAAAATTTAGGGTTTCTAGGTATGATATAGTCGCCTTGCCAGCTAAAAGGAGGTAAATAGAGAAGTGTCTGGTGGCCCATGTGCTATATTGGACCTTTTTGTTTAAATGTAGGAAACCAATACAGGAATTGCTTTCTTGATGTAACTGCACCTCTGTGAAGTTCTCTGTTGACAAACACACCAGTCTGTGTGTGTTTGTAGCCATCAATAACATGTGCTCCCAAAGGAAATATAATTTGCTTCAGCATTTTTTTTTCAGGTACACTGAAGGAGAAGACAGACTGAAAAAAGCCTTAAATAGCAGCCAGTGTGCACTTTTTGTGTCTCCCTCTTTTAATGTTAGATTCTTCTCTTAGGAGCCTGATACATGGATCATCTCATCATATCTCTCCAGTCACCCGTCCTGTCTCTCATTGAAATACACATTAAGCTCATCTATTGTGAAATAAATCCTCAGAAATCTCTCCAAAATAGACTTAACAGGTGTAATGGATTGAATTAAAATTGAGTGACTTAACGTTTAAAAAATACTTGGTAAAATAGTTAATCCTGATGAAAGGTATAAATACCTTGCCTGAAGCAAAGATAACTTTGAACTATAAATAATGTAATACATTTTAATCAGTTTTACTGCAACAACTTTTATCTATGAAATAAGCTATCTTGGAAGCTCTTTTCAAGTCAGTTGAAAGAAGGATATAATTTGCTTGAAAAGTATTTTAGCAGTGAAATCTCCTTAGTTTGGAACCTGGGGAATCTTGTAATGGTGTACTCTCTTTCTTTCTCTATGTAACAGCAACAGAAAAAAGACTTACTGGGTACTTGCCCAAAGTGGTACAGAAAGTACAAGTTTAGATGCAAGTTTCTTTTTTGTCAAAATAGTGCTGGTGAACTATATTTATTCAGAAAGCCATGGAAGATTCACAGTATTGCAGTATTATGTACCATTGAAGCTGCTTGCTCCTGCTTAAAATAGAAAGGTGGTACCTAACAAAAATTTAAAATCACTGTGCAGAGAAGGGATACTTTGGTGTTTGAACTGGAAGTTCTGAGCAATACAGTGGAGTTTCTGAGGCCCTTCCTTGAGCAGAATTTAACAAAGATAAAGCTTTATAACTAACTCTTGTTCAAAATATACTTCTTTCCATCTAGGAAAAAAAACCCAACCATATTCCTCCTTATAAGGACTTGAGCAGGGTGTAGCTGTGACAGTGGCCATCATCACCGGTGTGGTACCATGGCTAGCAAGGTAGTAATTCTTATTACAGATTTTCCAGACTTTTCACAATACCTGCCTTGTAGTTCCATGTCACTCAGTTGTGGATCTTTTTGGAAGGTCCTTATACAATAATTCAGCACCCTCTAGAATGTTCTTGGCTCCGGTCTGTAACCCTGAGTATGTAACAGAACAGCTGGTGTCACTGCCACTTGTGGCAGGAATAAAACAGCTTGTGTTACCATCTACTGTGCTCTTGGGACATGTTTAAACTGCCCTGTTGCTTTGAGAGAGGTGGCAGGGGACTGCTTCTCTTAAAAAGGAAGAAAGGTACTTTCAAATTAAAAGCTTCTGAGAGTTATTTTCAAGAGATTACAATGTTTTCTTCCCCCTGTCTTCCATGAAGTCCAGTTAGACTTGTCTTTGTGATCTAAGGTAGTGTGCTGATAGTATTAAAAACCCAGGTGGAGATACAGATGAAATAATGGGGCACCAAGTACATTTTGACTCAACCAGGCTGCAATCTATATCCAAGGTACATGCCCCAAAACTCCAAAAGGTATATCTGGACAGGAGTTTAATCTGTAACTGGTAATGGTGAAGTACTTGAATGGACAACAGAAGTTACAAACTTTTTAATGTGTCAATATAGACTTAATCTATTAAGACTACTTCTACTTCTTCCTCCCTGAAATGGCAGCAGAGAAAAAGCCACAGTCACATCCTTACAGGGAAAGTTCCCTAGTTTTGGGTAGGTTAAAATTGCCTCCTTGGTTTAATATTTAGCAAATTAATAGGTACCTATGAAAGCCCTAGATAAATATGGACCTTGGCATATGTGATGTTGTGGCCTGGCTTTCTTGGTCATGATTTTCTTCAGCAGTCTCTGTAAACAGTTTTAAGACCTGGATTAAATGAGTTAAATATTGCTAACTCATAAAATCTTTCTTTTCCAGCTCTGTGGTCTCTCAGGATGGACCTAATCTCCATCAAGAATTTATAGCTGTCCATGTAACAGCTGTGTAAAGCCCAAAAGGTGTTTTTTATTTTTTATTTTATTTGTAACTCCTTATAGCATAGTAGTATATTTTTTCAGGTAGTACTAGTATATGATTTTTTTTTTTGGCACAAAGTGCACAGCTGTCAAAGTTTCTTTTAATTTGCTGTACTGTCTAAATAACAAGGGCTGGAATGTCATATTTTAATTTTTTTTCCCCTCATATATTTCAGTGTGGGTATTCTGTCTCTTCTCAGCTTGCAGTGAGTTCTGACACGGCCTGCTAAGCAAGTAGGTGACTGTCTCTGAAGCAGAGTCCTTGGGAATAAGTTTCAACATTGTCTGTCACCTGGTATTAATTGTCTTGTGGCAAATGGTATTTCTAGTAGTATTAACTGCTGTAATGCCATCACCCTTCCTTAGTGCCAGCTGACTGTTCTGCTTGTGGTTTACGTATTGTCCCTAAACAAATAACATCTTCAAGAGACCTCACAGGTAGAAAATCTGTCTAATGTTATAGGAAAACTTCTCAAAGCCCTGACTGGCAATGTTTCAGTACCTTATTTCAGCCTAACCCATTACCACTGTCACTTGAAGAATCATACACAGTATGATTTTGCATGGTCACTTTTATCCACAGAATCTATGTGTAGGCTGAGGGTGAAGGGATAGGCAGTGGTGCCTCTGTGGATGTTTTAATAGTGTTCCAAACTGCAATTTCTTTCAAATTGTGCATTCTAAAGAATATTGAATCACAGGTTTCACTCTTCTCTTAATGCACTAAACGAGTTATACCTTAGTATCTTATGAGAAAAGTTGTATAATGGTTATGCTGTAAAAGAAACTTATTCCACTGCAGTAAGTCCTTTTTAATAGTTCAGTGAGACACTGCACCTCACTCAGACAAGAAAAGCTGCAATGAACATGGCAGAGCAAGAAAAGTCAGCACTTCCCTCATCTCATGTGCATTCATTATAAAATCAATACAAATGTAAGTGCTGTGAAACAAGGATGAGGCAATCTGAGGAGTATAGTACTTGTGCTGAATTTTCTTTCATTTGTATTTTAATGATGACTTCGTGCAGTCATTTCAATGTAGGTCCATCCCAAAATAGACACCTAGAATGGCCATTGTTACAGAAATCATTTCACCCAGAGGAAGGATAGAGTTTAAAATATCTACAATGCAGAGTTCATAACACAGCAAATGCTGACTCCACTATATCGTGCCAGGTAACTTTAGTAACTATAATAAGCAGAATTTATTTAGGGACAATGAAAGGCAAATATTAACCTTGACAAATGAAATGTCATAAAGACAGGACAACACAGAATTTGACTGGTAAAATGCTGCCTTTCTTTTCTGCTATTCCAATCCTGAAGGGAGAAGGAATTCATAACAAAGTTTTGAGCTTTTGTCAACTCAGTAACTTCTAACCAACTCAGTAATTTCTAACTAAACAGAAGAACTCTCAGTCCTCGGGCAGGTTTTTCACACTAATATAGTTTGTCCCTTCCATTTACACATTTCTAGCACACAGTTGACTTGTATGTTCTTTCTCTTTATGTATTATCAATGGTTCTGGGAGATTTTTAATTTATTACTTGATTTCTAATATTTAGCATAATGGGCAGTCTAATTGACACTGAATAAGCTTTCTGGAATGGTTGTGAAACAGCTCTAATGGTTTTATAAAGGCTAAAAGTTGACATAGAATATCCATCTTTTCTCTTGTTATTGGCCTCATCTCCTGAAATATCATAAAACACCCCTTCTTAGCTTTATCTCCCAGTAAAAACATTATGCTATCTGTTACATTAGAAATTCAGGGTAGTAAAATCCTGTGTCAAACAACTTCATAGGGAAAAGGCCTTTGCTTGTAACAAAATGCCAATGAATATTTGGGTTCATTTGCAGTCACTTCAGGTGCCTGTAGAAGTTTGATGGAGGTCCATTTATTCAAAAGGAAGGGCTTTTTCTCGACTGATGCCAAGGACTTTGGAATAATGAATTGTAATGGATACCCTAAAGCTGAAAGCACTTCATTCGTGCTGTCATGTGCATTTGGGACAGCATTGAAATAGGTTTTCTTTTCACACACCATGTAGGGAATGAGATGGTGGTGGGCTTGCATGTCAATGAGATTGGCTACTGCATTCACTGCAGTGAGAGGTTTCCCACCAGAAGGCCACCAGTATTTATTTATTTGTGCAGATGGACTACAAAATGCTTCACCCAAACACTTCATGACATAATTGTTTGAGTGAAACTTGCATATTTGCTGCAACCAGACCCAAAAATAGCTTATTAGGTTGGAATTTAGACCAGAATTTTCTAAACAGAAGTTTGAGCTGCAGCAGTGAGACAGGGCCCTTTTTACTAAGGGTTGTATTTTTGAAGTAGACAGTACACTATCTGTTAAAATTGGTTGTTAAATCTGTTAAAATGTCACTACTGAACTAGTTTATGTGGTGTTCTTTTAGCACTTGCAGTACTGAGAGGATTCCCTGTCTTCCCTCCTGTGTCATTGCCATGGCATGTGTTTCCTAAGCTCCTTTCTAGTCACAAATGACAAAGAACAACTGACCTGTCATCTTATCTTATTCACAGGAGGTCAAGATTTATATTGATTTTACCTTCTGTATAATTTTTGTGGTTCTGATGCAGCAAGACCTTTTTCACAACTGTGTGAAACACTGTTTCAAAAGATACCAATCCACGAACATCCCATGCAGGCAAGAGCCCTCTAAGTGGATTTCGTGCTCAAATGCTGGACTGAAAACATAAAAAAAGTGGCTGCAAAAATGTTCTTTGATACAGATAATGGCAATCAACTTTTCTGTACTGAGTGTAGAATACTTGAGGAACCCGTATTCATCTGAAATCGGTAAAACATAAGTAAAGCAGAAAATCTAATTCCATCAGTCATAATAATCATAACCACTGACAAATTCACTGAGTTTTCTGTGTACTCAGAAGTTTTTTACGAAATCTCCCTCTAGAGCTGTAAAGCCCAGTGAGTGTTTTAAGGATGCTGATTTTTTTAGAAATGTTGTGAGTAAATGCTCTACAAAGACCAGTGTAACCCCAGGGCAGGCTAAGTAGCAGCAGAAGCAGAAAGCAGCCAGCCCGAACACTGAGGCCGAGGGTGAACAAGCAAAGGGAGACACAAGTCATGTTATTTTCCTGAAGCTGCTATGGTGGCAGCAGCATGAAAATATGTCCTCAAAGGAAGGCAGATTAGTGTTTCTCAAGAGTGACAAAATCCCAAATTCTACAGTTGCTGGTCATTTCAGAGGCTTTGACAGCGCACATCGCTCAGCAACAGGGACCAGTTCGACAGGGGATTCAAATGGTGACTTTGCACCATCTTTTGCAGGTCCCAAAGGCCTGCAACTGGGCGACAAAAATAACAGGCCTGGTCTGTAGCTGGCATTACCTGAGCAATGGGAATTCAGTGTTGGAGACATGCAGTGACACCACTCGAAGGAGGAGAACGGATGGGGACAACAAACTTTTGAGGTCTGGTAAACTCCTTTCCAGATACACAGAAGAGTCTACTACTGATAGCTTTTTTTAATTCCTGTTAAAGAATTGCCACCCAGGATAGGCTGTAGGATACCTTACCCTCTGCCATCCCTGTGACAGACACCTGCAGCACTTTGGGGGGAGCAGCTCCTTGGCCAGCTCTCTCTGGGAATCCTGGGCGGGAGCACCCTGGGTTCTGATTTTCAGTATGTGCCATCATTGCTTGGGACAGAACTACAGGGAGTCATGGTTTCAGGAGGAATTAAGGCATTGGAATTATACTTATGTAGAGATGATAAATAAAACTGGCCTGAGAAACGTGTGCATGAGTATTTAATATAGTATCAGATAGTCTTTGCTTATCTGCTGTGAGCAAAGGGCATGGGCACTAAACATTTTGATGTTCTAGTGCTATTTCAGATAACACCCTAAATGTTCCTGTTAAAATATTCAATCTGGCTCTAAAATAATTCATTTTGTTTGAATGTAGCCGTGAATAAAATGTGGAATTGTAGAAGATCCAATACTTTTTTTTTTTTCTCTCTAGATGAGTAGGTGTTTCAGTGACTAAACCAAGAATCTTAAAAGCAGTATTTCACAAGTATTCTACATTTCCTCAGGGGGAATGTGCATATAATATTGGAGTAATTTAAATTAGAGTTAGCTTTCAGGTTGTTAACTACTAAGTGTACTCATCTGCAGTATCTGCACAATGGAGTGAATGCATCTGATCTTGAAATATGGAGTGTTAGATACAGGGGGAAAACAGTCTGTGATTTAGCAAGCAACTGGTTTATTAAGACAAAGTTTTGTACTTTATGGCTGTGGCCTGGTGATGGTGGTGTATTCAGTGGAAAGACTAATGAGAGATCAAGATCTTAAAGGAGAGTTTCTTCTCTTTTTGCTACTAGAAGGGCAAAACAATCCAAACTGCTAATTGGGCAAAATAGAATTTTCAAAGATTTGTAAATAGAGGAGATAACATGCAAATAGCTGCAGTAATGGGGTAATTATCTTTTGTTACCAGTTTAACGGGTGGTTTCTGGAACCACAGAGACAGGAAAAGCAGCTCAGAAGGGATTTTTATTTAGCCAGAAGTCTGGTATCTATGTAGCTCTTTCAAACCACTAATTAATGTACAGATGAGCGTGTTAGACCCAGAGCACTTTAAGGTAAAACTGTGATTCTTGCTTCTCTTAATCCTAACTGTGTGTGAGTATTGTTGTTGGTCCCTGTGGTGGCTGGTTTTTTTTATCTCTCAGTGAAGAGAGGAGTGAGGAAGGCCTTGGTCAGGCAGTGGGTGGCTGTGCACGATGTGAGTGCAGCTCACACAGCATGGCAAGAGAATTTGTTGCAGCAAACTCTACAGTTATGCACCAGAGATTTATTTTTTTTTTTAGCACCTTCTCTCTTTTGCAGATTCTTCTGCCCCATTGGTGTGACAGTGAGGGGAGGACAACGCCATGAAGATTTCTTCCCTACCTTTTTCTGTGGCTCCTGGTGTCTTACTCAGAGCTGGTTTCGCTAAAGAACATGTGAATTATAACATTTTAAAGAGACTTTTCTTCTCCAACACACTTGTGCTCTTACTGCCTTGTGAATAATAAATGACAAAAAGATGAAAATGGGGAAATTATTATTTAGTGACAAAGAGTGTTGCAATTGCTGTAAAAGTTCCTGGAAGGAATTTTTTGTTGTTGTTGTTCGTATTTCTGTTGTGCTGGTACTAAACAAAGGGGATAGGAATGAACTCTGTATCATATGAGATGAGCAGTTAATGCAAGTGAGAGAGGAGGGAAGCAGATGAAGTGAACAGGTGTCTGCATATGGCTGAAGTGACACCTTTCCATGAGGCAAGGGGAGCAGCTGGAAGTAGTGATGCTCAAGACTTCTACAGAATGGGCTCTGTTTTTAATAGAAATTGTTCTATTAAGACTTTTATTGTCTCACTGAGAGCATCCTTTGACACTCCCAGGCCTGTGACCTCTCTGTAATCATGAAGATTGCTTACAGACAAATGTAACATCATTAGCACACTTTTTATACTTTTTGTTGTATGTCAGTAGAGTTTCTCAGCTGGAAGGAGCCTGGTGAACTGAGCACTGTGTGACTAATGAGCTGTCTGTGGAACATCTGCAGTCTGAATACCTGCATCTCCACTGAAAACAGTCTGGGAACCTGGGCCTTAATGAAACTTCAGACCACACTCCTAGAAAAGGTGATTTCTACTAGTTTGGCTGCTGGCTTATTTTTTACGTTGTTTTTCTCTTGTGTTTGGATAATCCTGATCTGCCACAATCTATTCCGTTGTGTTCTGCCTGATTTT
This sequence comes from Neopelma chrysocephalum, assembly GCF_003984885.1. Classification (NCBI taxonomy): domain Eukaryota; kingdom Metazoa; phylum Chordata; class Aves; order Passeriformes; family Pipridae; genus Neopelma; species Neopelma chrysocephalum. Next base: position 1,354,420 of record NW_020897739.1, on the reverse strand, counting down.
TTTATGACATAAACACAAGTCAAATGGCTGCCTCTTAGAGATGATGCTGCACTAACTTGCATTTTTTTTGGTTCTTTTTAGTGTCAAACATTTCTTGTCAGTAACTTTGAAATGACATTAAAATAATAATTACTCTTCCTTAATTATCAGTTTTTAAAATAGTAATACTAAAAAGAGTAATAACAAATATTATTCCTGAAGTCAAGGACTCTCTTAATCTTGGGAACTGAGCATTTTTGATTGGGTAATCCCATGCAGAATAATATTTGAGATTTCAATTGTATTATAAAAAAATGTTTCCACAGTTCATGTGCTGATTTTGGAACACTTGTTTCTCTGCTTTATCTTGGCATGTTTGTATATGCTCATGTAAATCCTTTGCTCTCCTGACACCTTCCACTGTCTGCAATACATACTTTACTGGCCAAGAGGAGTTTTTGGAGTGTGATGATGTCAAAGATAACTGGTTACTCAGCTACTGTAGTAACAAACTCTATAAGTAACTCAGACTACATCTTCCTTTTCTGGTAATTATTCTGAACAGCTTTTCAAACATCAGCACATGACAGATCACATCACACTTCTGTTGCTGGGTAGTTGTTTCATTTTGGGGTATTTATGACCCCAGGGCAGCAGCTGTGTGACAGTGCCAGGATGTAGTGCCTCAAGATTTTGCTTCAGTGCAAGTGTGACTGTGGCATTCCATTAATATTTGCTCGTGAAGGAATCAACACAAGGGAGTTTGAACCAAATACTGATAAAACTTGATCTTTGAACACATGGAAGGAACTGAATAATTAAGTCTGCCCAAAGAATAGCACATAATAAAGATTTTTTTTTTTTTTTCCTCCCCCTAACCAGGGAAATGCAAGAAAAAAATGTAACTGAAGTGTGTCTTGTAGTTATGTTGTATTACTACATCTTGTAAGCTTAATTGAAACAGACCACCAAAGGTTATCATCTTTTACTGATTTTAAACGTAAGGAACAACTTGCTTCAGGTTGATTACGGTCGTTATTAAATGTCAGTAACTGGTAATATTATTTGTAATTTTATCAGCACTGAATGCCTTTGGCTACAATAAAAATGTTCATTCGACTGTATATTGAAAATCAGAAATAATCTCTCAACTACTTTATTAGCACACTAAATTTTTAACAATACAGTGCAGATTTTATTTCTGGAGGGTGCAACTTGTTGTGTGATTTATAGGGATGACACCACTAGGCTCAGCAAATGCATTATGTGCTGCAACTTCCTTTTGAGAAGCAAATAACACTTTATGTTATCAAATAGTCATAAAACTTGTGATCATAAACCTATCTGCTGCTGTTAGCTAATCAGACTCATTCTTCCATGGATAATATTTTCAGGTAATGTTTTAGTAAATTGCATGTTTTATTGCTTTTTTAACACAGTAACCACCTCTTCCTCTGATTCACAAACAGGGCACATGAACAAGTCCCTTTAGAATATGGAAGCCTTTGAAGTGAAAACACGTTGCCCTCTGTTGCTAGGCAAATTAATTAAATTCAGTTTTATTGTTAATGAATTGAATAAAAAGGAAAACTCTTAAATTAGGAAAAAAATTATTGTCGAGGTCAAAATTAGTACTCAAAGATGTCAGCAACCCTGAAGACATCAGACTTGCATCAACACTTTGGCTGATGCCAGTTTCCACTTTTTCCCAAATATGTCATTTCTGCCTCCCCAGGTGGGAAGGAAGAGGCTCTCTAGAAATTCTTAACTTCTTTTTATGGGGTTTTAGAACTGGTGTTTTCTCTTCCATTGAGGACTTAAGCTCTGAGCACCTAAGTGTGTGATTAGTACCAGTCCTTGAATGTTTGATTCTGCTGAAGCCATTACTAAGCTTCAAAGCTTCTTTTCCTATAGCTGCTGGGAAATGTGACTCACTGCTGGGAAGAGAACCTGGAGAAATGAATTAAATAGATTCCAAGTGCTAGAGGTGAAGGAAGCCAGTTGGAGAATGAATGGTGTCATCAAATAATTAGTGGGTGCTTCTGTGTTTATTCTGGAAGTTATTAAATAATAACTCTAAATCATTAGTGCAATTGTGCCCATATTAAAAAGGAGACATTTTGAGATTTGATAAGAAAATCACCTTTATTAAGACTCTGGGAATAATTGACCCCAGTGATTTATCTTACTTGAATAGTACAACAGCATACATATCTGCAATGTGTATTCTCATTATTAAAGGCTCTTAGTACAAATATTTAAATATCTAATAACTGGAGAGTTGACATTTATTATAATGTAGGTTTGGGAAGGGCTAAAAAATGCTTTTAATGGAACTTGACAGCATCAAAGACAAAAACTATATTATTTCCATTATTGGAATGCCTCAAAAGGAAAATTACAAATGCCATTTGTACTTCTCTTCCACTACCCCTTCTAAATCTGACCTGAGTTATGGTTAGCATTGGCTCAAGTATTTGGAACAAAAAAGGGGATCTTGAATATTATTGAATATAATCTTGAATATATTTTTCCCCTCAGATAAACAGATAAAAATTCATCTAGATGGTAAAAATTTTTATATCTGTGTTTAGAAACAGAGTTAATGCTAAATGTGCCTAGCTGACAGGTGGATAGGCAAACAGAGAGATTCTTAGATCTGGAAAAACTCATAACAGCATCATAGAAGCTGAAGTTCGGGATAAAATGCTCCTTTTATTCTCCCAGACAGACAGGATAGTGGGCTGATACAAGGTCCCTAAAGAATCCTCAGTGACAGTATCAGGAGATGCAGATAAAACCACATTGGGGTATTCATGCTATTTTTTTGCATTTAAATTCAAAGATGGAGTTCTCAGCCAGCTCCACAGAAGAGCACATATTGACAAATGACACTCTTTTAATGCTTTCTGACAATAACACTGCTTTCTGCCAATTCCTGCTGCCAATAATAATGACTGTCTGTTAAAGCAAACAACTAATGAATGTCTCCAAATGACCTTTTAGCAACTACTGTCAACATTAACTACTCCACAGCATTTCCACCCTCCTCTGGAATTGCCAGGGTTTCATTTGGAGTGTGTGAATGTACCTGACATAAGGAGCACCGTATCTATGGTGGTTTGAATGATGTTGTACTGCAGCAGCTGGTCTAGTTCTGCATCTTGTGACCAATTTGAGATTATAATGACAGATGACTTCTCAGGACAGGGGAAAAGTGCTTGCTGTGTGCAAATTTCTCCCATGAAAGGCAATAAGAAGCACGAAAGAATTGTTCTGACCTGTGTGCGAGCAGCACGGAATGAGCTTTAGATACTGCTGGATCACACGGACATCATGTTGTTCAAGATCCCTTGAAGCAACCACACAAGCACACAGCTTCCTAGAAAATAAATACAAGGTGAAATAAGCTGAAGGGACTGAAGCTGGAATTGGGTTAAAATTCCAGATGAATGACAGACTCGCTCTAGGACTGATTAACGCTTTGTAAAACACAACTCTATGTAACATAGCTACTACTTCTTTATCATGTTAGTTTGCTGTGCTCTGTACAGTGTGACCCCTCTTCATTCCCCAGCACCTGCATTTAGCTTCCAAAGCAAAGTGACAATCTGGTACAAACATTTGAAGGTAAGGCATAAACTCCCTTGGATTTGGGAGAACACCAACATCTCATCCTATTGTTTAGAGGTCTGCTCTCTTGAGGCTGATGTCAGAAGCCCCCTCTTACAACTCTTCATGTTTAACATTTATTTAAAACTTAATACATGTGAAAAAGTGTTTGCATAACACATCATGGACTGCTCTGAACATCAACTCCTGAAGGGTGTTTTTCTCACAGAGCCATGTTGTTCTTTTTGGCAGGCAGAGGAAAATGGAACAGCACCAGTGTATGGGGAAGATTGTGTTTACAGCGACAGAACCAGAGTTCTCTTTCCCAGCTTCCCACCAGCACATGGGACACAGGTGAGCATCCTGGCTTTTCATGCTGCCAACTTCATAACCTCCCTGCACTAGATCATGCCTCAAATCCACAGCAGGAGACTTCAGTAGTTCACAAACATGGAATAGATTTAAATTGTTGTCCTGTGTAGGGAACTGTGGAGTACAACTGAATCCTTATCGTACTGCTCGGTTTATGGAAATCGTTCTAACACTTCTGCTGTAGTAATGTAAGGCAGCTACTGGACATGGAAATCTCATTCCCTAACACCAAAATTTAACAGCATTTTCAGCAATTAAAACACAGTATTTTTAATGGTTAGTTTTAGCTTGGTGTTACTATTAGACTAACACAAATTAAAGAACTGTCCCTTCTCCTTTCCCCCAACCCCCAAACAGGAAATGGAAAGTCTTTGATGTGATTTCTTTCTGCAGAATGAAAAAGAAAATTCCCTAATAAAATGGGTTTTAGTATTGTGTTCCACAATGTAAGAAAGCACACTGTAAATTAATTATTCTCTGCAGACTACATTATTATGAGATTGAGATAAGCTTTGACCTTTGCTGCATCCATTTGCATAATACAGCACAGAGTACCATGCCATTGTGTATTTTTCATCATCAACATGTGCTTCTACTGATACTAAATTGTGTTCACTTAGAATATTCCATTGTGTGAATTTTAATTGCAAACATATTCTTGATGTTATTTGCTGGACCCAAGTAGTGCTGAGTACAATTTATCTCTTAATACCCACTGGCTTTTGGCACTTGAAAGACAATTAAGAATAGAATTGGATACTGAGAGCATGGGATATTGATAATAAAAAGTCCAAAAGAATATTATGCTTAAATAGAGCAGTTCCTGTAGGATAAAAGGTTAACACTAATTTTCAATGTAATGCTCTCTTTCTTCTCCAGATTGAAGAGAGGAACACAGTTACACTTGCAGGTACTGATCTCCTTGTCATATACATGACTGACCTTAACAGAGGTGTGGCATGGAATAAAGGTTTTATTTAGCATGTGCAGACAGCATGAAAACAGTTAGGAAATACTGTTTATTAGCAGGATATTTTACAGATAGTAAAATGGTATGCTAGACTGGCTGCTTGGCAAATTACCACAATGGACAGATGGTTTTTCATTATCTGTTATATAGAAATACAAGGCTTGCAACATTGTGCTTTGTATTGATGTTTATTCATCTGTGAGAGAGTAATTTTCAGGATTCTTGTCCAGAAAACATTCTAAATCTTCCTTTGCATCTGCAGAACATCTGCTTAAACTGGGATTGTCAATGTCAATGCTTTATTTCTGGTAAGCTGCAGGCTGTCTTAATGTCTTCCCAAAGCCAAGGAAATGAGTATAAAACGGGATTTCAGGGCTGGGATCCAGGGTTTACTGTCTAGATGCATCCTTTACTCTGCAAGTAGTGTCAAATCTTACTCAGGCTCATTCTATTCCTGGTAACATATTGCTACAACAATTAGCACAGAAAAAGAAGCAGTTTTTCTTTGTATCAGTAGACAAATGTTGGGTAAAAGATACATCTAGTTCAGCTATTTGTGTAACCAATATGTTTGATGGCAAGAAACAATGTAAAAAATAAACCCCAACATTATAAACATCTTAGTAGGAAACACCTTTCACTAATTACTCAAGAGAGGGAGGCTGAGGAATTCACATCTAGAAGACTTAAAAATTTAGAAGTTATAAATGACAGTCTCCATTAAAAAGCCTCAGTGTGGAAGCTGCAGAAGATAAGGTGCATTTTTCAGCTCCCTCATGTACTCAATATTTCACTAATTCCTCGTGTGCCAATAATATTGTTGTTTTCCTGCAATTATCCCAGCCCTTGCTGTTGATTTCCATTCTCTCCCATGGCTGTTGGAAGTGTAAGCTTTAGGGGCACGTGTGAAATAGTAGCTGAGCACTGTCCCTAACAAGGTAGGGTTCAATGAACTAAGAGTGCTAGGTAGTTTTTAAAGTCTTTCTCCAGTTCTTCATAGTATGTGCAATGTATGTAACAAACCTTAAATACACGTACACAGTGTTCTGATAGGACTCTCGTTAGTAAAAAACAATTCTTGTGTCCCACGGAGCTTTGAGAATTAAAAAAGTTTCCAATTCTTTAAGTTCTGGTAAAGGAAGATGCAGAGTCAATGCCTGGAGTAACTGGCATGTAAATGTAGCACTGAAGGTTAAAATTCAAGCTCTGAAGGAAATTATTCTGTTTTGCTTAATCCAAATTTGAGAAGTGAATCCAAGTCTCTTACACTGGGGATGAGAATCCCAGCTATCAGACATGGGATTAATGTTTGAGGCCAATAGCAAGGGCCAGATTTAATACAAAAGATTTTAAATAGCCAAAGAGACAAATTTTACCAGAGCTTGCCTAATGTTTATAGTATTTACAGGGGCTGTGGCTAACTCAGGGTGAATGTCTCTGAAGCAGATACAGGTAGCCCATATGTGTGTGAGGATGCAGTTGTTGTTATATAGTATTTTTAACTTTGGTAATTTCATCCTCCCACTTCTACTGTGAGAGACACTGAAGAGTATGAGAAATGTTGTTCACTGTCCCAGGCTGTAATGTGGATGTAGTTTGTCCATGGCTTTTAGAACATCACTGTAATCTGTTTCCTCAAAAGCAGAAATATTTTCTGCAGTGTGATTGTTTCATCTTATCTGTTCTTTTGGATGATTTCAATGAGAAGTTGATCTTAATCTAAAAGTTGCTCTAATATAGTGGGTTTTCAGACATTAATTTTTAAGTCACAAAAACACTGTAGTGATTTCCACCCATAATTAGATTGAAAACTTTGATGTGAGATACATCCCCATGCTTGTGGCCCACCCAGGTTCCACAATAATCTCCCCTGACACACTTGTTTTTGTGTATCCAGGTAATTTATCGACACTGAAATGGTTCCTCCTGTGTTATAGACATGAGTAAACTTCACTGCCTTTGCTTTTTAAGAAAAACATCCCCAAACTACTATTGTTTTATTTCTCCCTAGAAATTTTATGCAGTTGTTTATCTCCTGTTCTTTTTTTTTTTTCCCTCCTTTCAAAACACACGGTAAGTATATTTTTTTCTAAAATATATTGCTAAGACACGCCTAATTGCACTGCTTACCTTTGATACTCCTTATTTTTCCTAAGCTCTGGAATTCAGGTCTAATGTGAGGAAAAGCATTACAGGTATTGGTTGCAGTTGGGAAGCTGTTCTAATTGAAGGAGGAATTCTCTTATTTGTTTTTCACTGTTCACTTTGCTACCTGGAGACAGAAAAGCAGATGATTGCTGAAATATCGAGTTCAGTCAGGGCTCATACTTGAACTTGTACATGCAAGTGCAAGGCCACAAATAAAGCACAAATTCATAAACACATCTTTTCTGAGTTTAGATCCTGAAAAAAGCCCTGATATGCTTTCAGAGATACTCTGTGTTTTGTTTACTCCAGCCTTGATCCACTTAAAAAGAACCTGGTTCAAGACTGCATTTCTTAGAAGAACCTACTTCAAGAATATATTTCTTGGATTCCTTTTCAAAGGAAAAGCTCAGTGTTCACCAATAATATTTTCTGAGTGGGTCAGCTAAGAACTGTGGCAATGCTGGATGCTGTGACTGCCACAGCTGCTGAAAGCTTCTTGAACCCACTTCACCTCCAGCCCATTGTTGCTTTGTGGTCACTTAGAGGTGGCTTTTCATCTCAAAATATGGCAAAAAAGCTGATTTCTCTTTTCCAGTTGCAGACATTGTGTACATCTTAGAAACTAATGCACAATTACTGTCTTTACTCTTAAAGAACAAGGACAGGTTCATTACCTTCCCATGACAATTCCAGGATCATCATGCAGACAGTTATTAAATGTCAAGAACAGCACTAGGTATAGTTGGGTAATTTGAAAGGAATCTGTATTGTACTTTACATGTATTAATTTAGCTGTGATATTTATCTTTCTGAGAAAAGATTGAACATGCTGCTAAGAAATGAGGAAAAGAAGCCAACCCTTCATTTGGCTCTTCTCTACTTCCAATTTGTAAATCTTAGTATTTCTGCCTAAAATGAAAAACTGAATAAATGAAATATAGGGAAATGATTAGAATAAGAGAATCAGTCAATCTGCTCAAAGTTTAGGATTCATTACTTTGAACACTATTTTCAAAATTGTAAATTATAACTGGAGATGATGTTGTAAACTAGATCAGATTAGGGTTTTTTTCATTTTGGGAAGTCTTGACCTAATTTCACCCTCAGACTCTGTATTTCAATGATTGTTGCTCTTGAGAAAATATACTCACAATTCTGACCTGAGCTTTTCTATGTATTGATGAAAATGATCTCTTCTACCTGTCTTGGCTCAGCATGAACTTTTAATTTTCTGTGAACTCTTCTCCTGTGCTAAGGATTTAGTTATTTCCATCATTCCATAAGAAAGAACATCGCCTTCCATAGCTTAATTTGATCAAGGGTCAGCTTGCAAGCATGTGGAATGAAAGCATTAAACCATGCACACTTTGCATCTTAACACAACCGTTTTTTCTGTGCAACATTTTGAAAATTCTGGGGCATAATTTTCAAATAGAAGAAAGAAGCAATAGTAAAAAGTAGATAAATAAATGAGTGGTTTACTATATTACTTCATTGATAATGAGCATTAAGTTTCTTCTCTAATATTATATCCTGTGAAAATAACTTTTTTTACACACAAAATGATACTAATTTACAGAAGTTGAAATAATTAAATGTTATGCACAGTATGTACCATCATTTTCATTAATCCTTAGAAAAACAAACATTGAAAAGGACGACAGTGACCATTTCAGGCTCTTTGCAAAAAGACACCATTTTTAGTGTTTTCATCATTCACTTCATAATGACCAGAAATACAGTCTTTCAACATCTAAGCAGAATTTTGGCAACCTTTTGTGAAAAGCAAATTTATCTTATTCTCTGATCAGAGGTAGTTTCAGGTATTTTGCTTTTTCTGTTGGATGTGTGAAAGTTCCCCAGAAATTTATTTCTGTCTGTGATTACAGCACGAGGAGATGAAATTTTCAGTTGCCACTTGTGATTTTAATATTGCTTTAAATGTTGTGATCCTCAAAAAAAAGTGTGGTGCAGAACTCATCATAAGGGGAACATTAGGGAGACTTTCTAAATGAAGGTGGTAGTTACCCAGTAATTTCCTTCTGTGTTAATTGGAATAAACAGCTCATCAAGCCAACCTGAAATTTGAAGGTAATGACATTGCTCCTGCTGCAGGTTCTCTCAGCATGGTGTGTACAGCCTTGTGCTTATTAGTACAGCAGATAACTGGGTTTTCCTGACACTTATTCCAGCTATTTGCTCTGCTGGAATTTTACAGATACGTGTTACTGCCAAGCACTGCACCACCATGAATGTCCTTGACAAATTAACCTGCTGAGTCCATATCGAATAGGAATTTCACCTTAGTTCTGTAATCTGAAGTTTTTGTTTTATTAACACCAGACTGTTCTGGAACATGGAGATCTTAGTGTGAGATCAAGAAAAGAAATAATATATTCTTCATTATAATGCAACTATTTTTGCTTTTGGGAAGTAAAAAACCACTTTTGCGATTTCATTGCTTAAATTCAATCGTGAACATCATAGGCCAGTCTTTTGTGACAGTGCATTTATATTTTGTCACGTTCCTCTTTTGAGGGAGCACAAGATTTGCTTTGTCAAGGCAAATATTGTTTGCTGTGGAGCAAGGAGTGTTAACTCTTGTTATCAGCTTTCTCTCGTGTATACTTTAAACTTAAATACCCATGATTTGACATCTGATGGGTCAAGTGCCAAATACCTACACTTGATCAAGAAGGCTCAAAAATACTTGAAGACCTTGATAACATGATAACAGACACTTAATGAAATAATTATGGCTAAGGTTAAGAGGTGCTAATTATTTTTAAGAGTAATACTACAGGGGTCAAATGAAAAGAATTTAAGCTGCTAGGGGTTTTAGGTACTTTAATTTATAGCACTTCATCTGAGGTGGGAGGCTCTGTCTTGGGATTTCTAACAGGAACAAAATTTTTAAATGGTAATTAACCCTCAGTTCAGTTCTACCTTTACTCAAACTCAATGTAAGTGAATTTTTTGTCCTCACTTTCCCTCTCCTGTTCTTATCATTTATCTGACAATGGGTATGACTGAAGTTAATTTTTCCATTTAAGTTATATTTCATTCTTTTTCTGTACATCTGGACCTAACTTTGTATATATTTTTATTTGATTTATTAATTTCATTCATGTCCACAGAAGACCAAAAAAATAATCAGAGCTTTGAAACTGTGACAGAACTATGTTCTGCCTTTGAAATTCAGTTTCATCCAGTGCATTTCAGAAAAGTAATCAGTCTTTTTTGAAGACCTCTTTTGAAACCACTGTTTCAGTGATGACTTTTAGCAGTTGGTATAAATAACTAATAGAAGACTTAAAAAAACCTCTCATCATTTGAAACCTTAAATCAATCTATGTATGATCCAAAGGTTGACTATATTGTTGAGCTGGATGTGTCTAATTATTTTCTTGTTATGGCATCTTCTGGCTTAAATATTAGGGTTTAAATTTCACTCATTTCCATTTTTCCTTTGAAAAGCATGGTCCTGCAAGTTTTATGTTTACCAGAGGAGATTCATGAGCTTTTTCAGGATAATTAATGAAACTTGGAATCTTGGTATTCTTTCAGTTTTAAAAACTCAGCGGATTTAACGAAGTTGACCATGTAGGTACCAAATTCTGTTTTCAGTGTGTTTGTGTCTGTGGTGTTTTATCCTGGCTGTGTTTTCAACGTGTTAGTTGGAAATTTTAGACCTGCACTAAACAGAAATGTGCCACCTTTTCTTCCTGTAATCTTTTCTTGGTGCAATTCAGCGAGGAACTTAATCTCCCAGATAAGTGACAAATGATTAAGTCCCATCCTGGATCCGAATCTTTGGTCTGATTGTGATGGACACAGAGCCAGCTTAGGAACTGTTCAGTGCAAACATGTTCCAAGAAAAACAATCAGCTTTCACCCATCTGCTCCTTGTATTTTGCAGATTGAGAGGAGAAAAGTAATTTCTTGCATTGAGAAGCGCTCAGAAAGGAGCAGAACCGCTCCACTGAGCAGAGAGTTTGTCAGAGTTTTGCCAACCTGCAAAATTGGCAACTTTAAAATGTATTCATTTTGCTTTGTTCACACAACTTTTCAGCCAGTAGACTGCACATTAAATGTTTGTGCAGGGAAAGGTGATCCACTGGGGAACATGCAGAAGGAAAAAACCAGAATGCTCGGCTTCAGAAAATGCCTTTAAACATCCTGAATCAGAAGACAGTGGCTGTTTTATCATTTACTGTCCTGCAGTGAAATACTCCCTTCTTAAATGCCCAACCACCAATTTAATGTGAAATTGTCTTAAATTCGTTGAGCTCCGCAATGGCCAATTCTTTTTATGATTGTCATTAAATGTTTATTGGTGGTGGTTATAGTTTATTGTGAGTGATCATGGCTCTTTATTGGCCTATAGAGAAACAGCTACAGTTATTTACACTGCTGTGTTAGTTTATCCTACATCTGTGGTCATCAGAAAGCAAATTTGAAAATAGCCATTAAACTTGTATATGGGGAAAAAAATTACACTTGCTCTTTTACAGTAGCAGAAAAGACAACAACTGTTCTCAAGCATGAATTATTGCAATTTAGTTTTAATGGTGTCTGAGTTATCATAATTTGAAGTGATAAAACCTTTTTTTACATCAGTAGTAGTTTTCTCCTAACGTTGATTGAGGTAAAAAAAAAAAAGAAGAGAAAGTAATAGAACAGAATTTTATTTTATTTTTCTTTAAGACAAGTTTAGACTTTTAGATTAAAGTACTTTTTAAAAGAGTAAACCATGGGGAAGTTTATAATTTAACCCAAAATAATGAAGTTCTAGAAGTGGAAGGGGAAAAACTGCTTAATTATTAACACTTCTTTTTCTCCAAAAGTTTCAGAGAGGAAATTTGTTATTCTGACAATACCAGAGTGTTTTCTTGAGACCCTCTAATAAATATAATAATGTTGTAAGCTCGAGTGCTAAGACAATTTTGGAGCTACTTATTCCCATATCTTACTCCAAATCTTTTGTAGCTGGATAAAATTGGCATAACACAGCACAGATAGCTTCACCACTTTAACAAATGTGTTAAATTTAAAAGCTTCTGCAACAGAAAATGCTTAGACAAACTTTTTGGTGAAGAATTTTTTCCCAGTGTCCAGCCTTTAACGATCTAAAGAGCCAGGATATAATTAGAAAACAAAGCAATCCGGATGTTGAATTTTCTATGATGACACAGGGTCTCGACCAAAAGCCAGTACTGATATTTTTAAAGTTAGTAGTCATAGAATAATAAAAGCTGGAGCTGCGTTTATTTCTCAAGGCATTACAGTGCAAAGGCAGAAGGGAGGGATTTTAAAGGACCACTCCTTGCAAGAACATTCCAGTCTCAGTGTTAATCAGCACCTCTTTCTTTGCGAGCTTTGTTGTGAAGAGGAACATCTCGATGTCCCTACACACTCAGTGGCTTCACAGTTAACAGGGGTTCTGCTGAGCAAGACCTGCAGGGTCTGTTTTCATACAGCAGCCTGTGTTTATATTGCCTGGGTTGCTGACTCCAGGAAGTAACTGGTTTTATGCAGCTCCACACCTCAACCCGGGGAGTGGGACAGAGGGTTTTTTTGCGTTTGTTTGGCCATTTAAAAGGGGTGATTAAAAATGAATGATCCCAGAGGCAGCTTTTATAGCCTTTCCTCTTACATTTTTAATGTTAATTGACCAATTTCAATATGAATGAAAAGTTACTCCTAAATAAACACAAGGTCACATTTTCTGCAAGGAAAAAGTTCCTCGTGTAATCTTTCCTACCTCTGTGGGGAGAAGGTAGGTCAAGTTTTCTACTTGCTTATTCTGCCCGGTTTGTGTCGGGGGATGCAGCCTCCTCCTCTCAATTGCCTTCGGTTCTGTGTTAGGGATCGTATTTAATCACGTGTTCTCCTCCTTGCTCTTTTAAGCTGGCTCCCTTGCGGTATCATGCATCAGAAAGGGCTTTGTCTGCTCTTCCTGGGGACTTTTGTGGCTTAGCTCTATTTTAATTCTCATTAAAATGTTGATTCCATCTCCAGTGGACCTGCGACACTGGCCTTCAGCACCCACTTATTAATTGCTGAAAATAAATATGCTGGTTTCCACCATTACCTTTCTAAATGTCTGCAAACTGCTCTAATTACCTTCTGCCAAATCCTTCCCTGTAACTCATCCCTGATGCCCTGTCCAAAAGAAGCCATCCAAAGGCTCAGGTGGCTTATGTTTGAGACCATCCCAGCGCTGGGACCACTGGTGTCCTATTGTTTCCTTGTGCTTCCTAATGCTCATTTAATTCTTGACTTTAATTGCAGTAAACTCTGCAGTGGGGACTAATTTTTTTGTGGGTTTTTACAGCAGAGTCCAGTTAGGTACTGGGGATAGACTAAAGCAATCCCCACAGTAAAACAAAAGAGATGAACTGGAGAACTCTGTTACAGCTGTATTAGGGGGATTATTAGGGATATAACTGCAGACCTGCCTGTAAGATTTGTGTGTGTGGTTGAGAAAATTCAGTGTCTTTCAGCCCAGATACAATGTGTTATAGAACTACTATTTAAATATCATGGAATTAGTTCAGAATGTTTACTAAATCAAAGGAAAAATTCTTAATACAATGTCATAAAGCAGTTAACTCCTTATGCCACAGTTGTATATCATTTGGAAGTCAAATTATACACACAGTCCTCTTTGCGTCCACAGACTTCTTTGGAAGTCTTATTGGAATCTAAGGACTCTTGAGGGTCTCCTGAGAGTTGTACAATCACTCTATGTTGATATTTCAGCATATTTCTCCCTTTTTTTTTTTTCCAAACTCATGTATTGTGACTTATTGCTCCAAATGTTTCTGATTGCTGTGCTTTGACTGAACACTGTAACTATAGCACTTGGTATGTTAGAGCAGATTTAGAAAACCTGAGGATGTTGGTAGGATGTAATTCCTCTGTGTAAATTCTCGTTAAGGTTAATGTCATATAAGCTCCACTGTTATCCTTTCTAAGTCATGAGCCATGCAGTGAAGACTATTAGCAAAAGCTTCATTTGGTCTTGGCTGTTGGGTCTTTGGGGAGAACAAATAACAGGGGATTGAAGGAAAAAGTGTGCTGTAAGAATTTGGCAGGAAAATTTGCCTCCGAAGGCTTAAGTAACTTTTCCTGGTGAAAGAGAAGCAACAGAATGTGTCTTTGTGATTGAAAGACAGAAGAGGTAATCTTATTCTTTGGTAGCTAAAAAGTCAGCTTAGTACTCGGGTTGAACACCAAATACAGTGTGACTGGAAAGTGATAACACTTGGATAGAATAGGTTCAAATGCTTTTGCAGTGGTTCTATTTCTTGACCCATTACTTCTTGCTTTTAGCTCAGTAATTGCAAGAGAATTTGGACTTTCTCATCTCTGTCTCAGGCTAAACGCAGCGAGACACCCAAACTGCCTGGCTTTCTGAAGTATCTGAGCTTTTCTGGATGTCTGTATTTGCAGTTCACTGTTGCCTGCAGAGAGGGATTTCTTAAACCTGTCAGCAAGAAAACATAGAAACACCCTGTATTTGGCAAAATGGTAAATGCCTCTAATTGAAAGGAATGACTGTGAATGGCCGGAGAGGCAGGAACCTGCACATCAAAGTATCCAGACTAGTTCAAAATATTTACTATCCCAATGTGTTGATAATATGCAACATGAAGCTGAGTTAGATCCCAGCTGGCAAAGCGTGGGGCTGCAGCATCAGCTGGAAAAATCATCAAGGGAATTACTCAGCCGCTATCCTGGGATCTTCAAATAATCTCTTCCATTAAAAACTTTTGGAATATGTTGAGAACTATTTTGTATTTTAAGCAGTATTCTGATTATTTACTGTCAACTAATGATGACTTTGAAGTCACTTGGGGCATGGCAGAGCTAATCATTGCATGGGGCTATGAAAGTGTAACACAGGAAATGATTGTTGAAATGGAATTGATATTTTTCTCCGTCTGTCTCTAACTCTGCCTTACCAAAGTGCATCACAACCCCCTTTAAGTTGTAATGCAAGGGATGCCTCAATTTGCTTCTAAAAACTACTGATTTCTAAATTTACTGTTGCCACTCAATGCAAGTCTTATTCTATATCACAGCTTTGTAACTGTGTGTTGTAGTGAATGACAGTGTTGTCAATGCAGTGCAGTGCAATAAAGTTATGTGAGTACTTCTTCAAGTTTGTAAATGGACATTCTTAGTGTGAGTTTCTATGCTAATGATCTGTAAATAATGGTCTCATAGGTTTTAAATACAATTTTGAAGCTGGCTACTAAAAACCTGATTCCATGAGCTTTGCTAATCTAACCAAGGAACAGATTTTATGATGTAATCTGTGTGTCCTTTTAACACTAAAGAAACTTGGTTTTTACATATGACAAGTTCAAAAGAAATAATTTCTGTGTAAGATACAGAGGAAAATGAGTTAAGGGATTTTTGCCACAGGATTTGTAGCAGTTAATTTTGAGAGTTACTTTTGTTGTGAGCTATTTGCAAGCAGTCCACAGTCTTGAATGTGTCCCTGGGTTCATGTATCCATCATAAAATCTCCAACTGTGTATAACTACTGTCAGCTTTTATATTCTACTTCTGTGGTAAATCAATATCTGAGGATCACTCAGATCCTCAAGGAGATTGCCACATCTCACCCCTTGTCTTGGATGCTCTATTTCCATCTGTAATTCAGCTCATCAGAGTGTCTCTAGACCACCAAGGACGGCAAACAATAATTTCACTATATACAGTAAAATATGTCTTGGATCCCTTGTTCCAGAGCCTTGTTTTCTCTGGTGTGTTCTTTTCCCCTCTGATATCTCTTTTCTGGGAAATTCTCTGGGCAAGTTTGGCCCAGAGTCAGGAAAACTCACCAGAGCCATTCAAGAGGATTTCTTTTTTCTTTTTTTTTTTTTTTTTCAGTTAAGATATTCTTGTTAATACACTTGAGATCCTACTCCTGACTAAAGAGTTGAGAGATCACACAGCTATGACCCAAACTTTGCTGTCTCACTTTGACCTGGAAGAAATCCACTTTTCTCTTATTTCATGCTGTCTTGGACCAAGACAAGGCCCTTCATGAGTGGTAGATACAGGATAGTGAATTTTTAATTAACTAAGCCCTAAGAAACTCGTCAAGAAGTTTAACAGTCTGTCTTGTGGTCAGTTCTAAATTGTTTTGAAAGTGCCACCCAAAAGGCCATGAAGCACAAGCCGTGTCAGAAAGAACTCCCAAAGTAGCTGTGGTGAGAGCATTTTGTCCTCAGCCATGTAAGACTGCACTGTGAAAACATCCTTACATCCCAACCTGTCCTTCCCAAGCAGGGAACAAGGCTGCTTCCTCAGCACACTTACAGAGCTGACCTGGATATGGCATCGTGACTTGTTGAGATGATGGATTGATTCTGGTGTTTCTGTCCCCCTCTGAATTTTCCCCAGACACTACTCCAAGCCTTGGGGGTAATCATGTGAGAGGAAAATCTTCCTGAGCGATTATGGATCCTGAGCAATCTGCACAGCCGGCAGAAGGTGACGGTAACGTGGTTGAGATTTGATTTGCACAACCCACTGCAACACAAGGGTTAATTGCCTGTGGAACTGCAGCACCAGGGTTAATTTGAACAGATTAGATTACCATGATTAGCAGTGCCTGGGGAGCAGCATCAAATGATTCCCCATTTAGGCTGGTTTGCTGCTGCTAGAGTGAAAAGAACCTGTTCAGAAGAATGAAATTATCATTGCTGAGGACACAGAACGTGAGTGCAAAGTTTGAGGGGCTCAGGGTGTGCTTCTCACATATCTAACTCAACCCAGCTAAAATGATTTACAAATTTCTTCTGTACTCAGAAAATACACCTAAAAATAGCCTCGAGGCATTGCACAGAGCTGAACTATCTGGAATATCACATTTTAGAATGAGAGGTCTAAAGTATTTGAGTTAGTTTACTTTTTTTAGAAATGTGCCCAAATTCATTGGATATTCATTTAAAATAATAATAATGGCAAGAATTTCTTAGAATAACAAATGTTGAAACCCAATGGAAGTCTTATTTTTACCATCTATTTTTTCTAAAACTCTAAGTAGAAACAGAATAATATTTCTGAGAGGCAGGACTGTTTCCAGTCCGTATTTTCAGACAGAACTCTGGTCATATACAGTAGAATTTTCCACAGTTTTCAATTTTTACCTGAAATAAGTTTATTGAAAATTGATGTATACAGTATGAACATACATGTTATTTATTTCTATGTATATTCTGTTTTCCTACTTGTCAGCAGTAAATTTCTGTCTTTCAAAGCTAATACTAGCTGTGAATTTTAGCTCTTAGTCATGCTCACTGCATATTATCTTACACAAAGATTTAATCAGACAAATTATTTTGTGTATTTAGAAAGTAATGCTTGGATATGACAATTAGATAAGCTCTTTGAGCTCCTAACATTCATAGTTGCTATACATATATATTACTGTTAATCTGATTATATAAATTAATTGCTAGTCATTTAACTGTCTATAATGCCTTAGTATTTATTAGTGTGATTAAAATAATTTTCCTAGAAATTCTATTTTTCATTTTAGATTTAAAATTGTGCTTATTAAAGTGTGTTTATTAAAAGTTGGGTGATGTATATTTTACAATTAGTAGTCTTCTGTAACATTAATTATCAACCAGGATTCACTTGACATTCACCAATTAACCTGACAAATCTCAAGTTTGGAGCCAGTTGTCTAATGCTCAGAGCAAGGCATTTGGAAAGAGGCTACACGTACCTAGTACTCAAAAATATGTATATTTTTTTTTAAGAAGATGTAGACAGGTTTTGTCCTACTACTTTAAGTGTTTCATTTTGCTTCTTAAAGATATGCAAAGTTACCAGCTTATTATTCTAACATACCCCTGTATGAATAAACTAGTTTTATTAGTATTGTATGTGTCTAAACCTTGCAGTCAATCAAACAAAAGGAGTGTTCATTGTCTCTCTCCACCACTGATGTTGTGAGCTGGAGTTACTTACAAGACACAGACATAAAGCAATACTTCAGAATATTTTTTATGTCTCTAAATATGCTGGAATAGTGAAAGATTATAAGAAAATACTTTTTCACAAGGTATTTCTTATTAAAAGAGACTGTGTTGCTGTTTTGTTTGCTCTTGACACCATTTGGAGTAAATCTGAGCTTCCAAGACATGCTGGAGACAATTAAATATTTATGCTCCCCAAACTGAATTTTTGAAGAACACTTTCTGTTTGCAGGAATCAGGTTTGCTTTGTTTTTATGGCTTTCCTTGCAGGTTATAAGACACTTTTTCTTCTTCATGGAGGAAAAAATATGTATTTATGTGTTTGCAAAGTCTCTGCTCTGCTGAAAAAGCAATAGGCAACCTGACTATAACATTTCTGTGTTCTTCCACATCTCTATTTCTAAGTCCTAATACCTGTGATATTTTCCATTTTGTTTTCTATTAGACCTGAAATTGGAAACTGTTTAAAACCTAACAAACCCCAGAGTTTTCCCCTGTTCTTGGAATAGCAACAGCAGTGTGGCTATTGTGGTTTGACATGTACATGAAGTACAACCTCTGCTTTTCAGCAGGTACTCAACTGGAACTTTTGCAAGTGGAATATCCCAAGAAGTGAAATGTTAGCTGCTGACTCTGCTGCTTTTGGCCACAGACTGCTGCTTTTAGGAATCATGTTTGTCCTTCTGCCTCTTTTGTGGTTTCTACAGACTTGATGGAAAATGAAGCCCTTGTCCTGTTACCTTGGAGTTCCAGCAGATCAGTTGGAGCAGGAGTAACCTGGAAAACTGGCCACTGGTATGTGCAGATCCTTTACAGGGTGTTCATCCAGTGATTCAGACACATCCAGGGTACAAAGATTGTTGCATTACCCTACATGTGCAGTGCCCAGCCAACCTTCCAAAATCCACAAGCAGAAACACCAACATCTAATGAACCATGGAAACCAAGCTGTTCAAATGGAGAGAGGTAAGATTAGGGTTTACCATGCACTCAATGGTCCTGAACAGCTACAGTGCAAATATTCTTTGTTTACTTGTGCTGAAAACTTTTTCCTGCATTATTATTATGCTTTGTTTCCAAGCAAGAGGAAGGATGTTATTGTAAGTTCCTGCATCAATTACTGGTAATTAGCAGTCAAGGTATTTTGTTTTGGATCAAAATCACCAAGGGAAGTTCAGATAAGATATCAGAAAAATTCACTTAAACAGTGGTCAGGCATTGGAATAAGTTGCCCAGGGAGATGGTGGAGTCATCATCACTGGAAGTGTTCAAGAGGCATCTGGATGTGGCACCTGGGGATATGGTTTAAGGGTGATTATGGTGGTGCTGGATTGGTAGTTTGATTAGATGATCTTGAAGGTCTCTTCCAACCATGAATACCCATGACTTCAGCACGTTACTATTAGCTGACTCCTCTCAGCCAACTCTTCCCTTTTCCTTCTCAGATCCCATTTTTGCATGGGATCATGAAGAAAACAAGCCCTGAACTTTTACAAAATCAGGCTAGGGAAGATGTTTGTCTCTTTCATATTAACACTTCTAAAATTCACTGCTTTGAGTAATAAAGCCTTTAAGTGAAAAGCTCATAGAAATAGGAATTTTTAAGCAGAACTTAGTGTTTTATAGCTTTATCCTCTGCCTTATGATTTACACCTTTGCAAAGATGTGGGTGAAACTCTTACCCTGGCAGAAAGGCAGGGTTTTCATATCATTGTAGCTTCACTGGCATGAGCTAAAACTTCTTGAGTACTCCATGAGTGGTAGGACTAAAAGACATTGAGATGGTGAAGATCCTGTATAATATGATTTTTCCAAGCAGCTTTTAATGTATTTCTCCTACAAACCAATTAATGTATCACAGAGCTCAATGACCTGCCCCTGAAATGGGAGTTGTTGCTGAGAACTGTGAAATTATGGAATGATACAGTAGATTAATATTGTTGTAATACTCTCTCAGCTCTATCAGGGTATTTTAAACTTGCAGCAAGTCTTAGTAAAGATGATGAAGTGCTGATGTACATAAAAAAAAGAGGCTGGAGGAGAAATTAGCCTTGCAGTACTCTTGTTTTCAGACTCAACATTGCCAACCACCACATGTGGCAGTGAAAGTGTTGCTTTGTATTTGTAAAGAGCAAACTGCAACCAATGAGCCAAACTGCCAAGTGTTCAGTAATTTCTGTAAGTCGCTTCCTTCAGGAATTCTTCCTTAGCAAGAGGCCTGTTCCAAATCTACCTTGTCTTCCTAAAAAAAACCCCAAACCCTAGTAGCTTTATTTATTTATTTATAGTCTGAAGGATGAATCAAGCAGCTGTCGTGGTGCCATCAGCAAGGAAAAATGCGATTGCTTGAATATTCTTAATTAAGGTTCCAATTTTAATGAGCTTGCAGCCTAGTGAAGGAGATTAGACGATTCCAGGTACTGGGTGAGGGGAAAAATAATTAGAAAGGCTCTAACCACTGACATCACAGTAAATTTTATGTCAGCTATCTCTTCAGGGACGAGTTTAAATCCCAGAATGTTAGAGGAATCACTGCACAAACAAGTTCCAGCTGAATGAAACCAGAAGTAAGGGACATGGCAAATTCCCCGATCAAAGCAAAGGTACAAAAATAATTTAAATTTGTTGGGGCTCTGAATCCTCATTTCAAAATATCATTGTTTAAATATAGGGGAAAGATTAGGATTTTACTTTTCTGTTGTGTTTTTTGTTTTACAAGTATGTATTCAAACACGTAATATTTAATATATGGCTAAAATCTTGTAAAAAACATGCAGTTTTTTAACAGTCAGAAGTATATTGGTCACCTCACTGGATAGTAATTGAGGTCTCCTGTGTTCCTCAAAGAAATATTTTTCTCAGAATGCCTTTTTGTGTGATTTGTATTTTACCTTGTGAAGATGTAAGACACTTTCTCATTTTAATTTAACCCACCATTTACATGGACCATTCTGTGTTTTTCCAGGCATTTGAATCTCCAGGATTTGTTAGGCAAAGAAAAATGGTGATGGAATCAAATTTTTACTGTAAAAATTAGGACCTTCCCATTTTTAAGCACATACATAAACTTTCAATGCTTTCACTGGTAATAAAGGACAAAATCTTAATAAAGATGTAGTTTATACAGAAAATTATATTAATTCCTCATTCATTTCTTTATTTTTCTGAAGAATGGAATTCCTGAGAGGAAGCTTAAATCATTCCAGGTTATCCTGGAACACCTTTAAAAATCTGCTGAAGCCATAGCTAAACAAGTATCAGGATAATCCACTGGATATGTCAAACTGTATGAAATTCTCTTGTGGGTGATTATGGTCAATTAAATTAAAAAGTGTTAAAGTTAAATTATAGTTAAGTCAGCATCCAGCTGTTAACAATTACAACACTCTTCCACAATCCAAGTCCATCCAAGTACTTCAGAAAATGTACTGAGACTGCTTAGGAGTTAAAAGCTGCAAATTTGGTGTGACTGTAATGTATGGGTTTGAAGACAATTTTAAAAAGTTCGATTTCTTTAAGTTCTATTGAAGGGTTTATCTCACTCTTTAATACATTTCCATGATTTTTCCTTGGTGTGTTTTTTTTTTTTAGATTGAAAGTGGTTTACTGTGGTACCTTTTCCATTGCAAGAGTAAGAAGAAACCATAATTTTTTTGTAATTTGCAGGTAATGGGAGCTATATTCAAATAAAAACTTTTCTCAGCTTCCCTCTTCCTTCCCCCCCTTCAAATACTCTTTTTAAAATGACAGAACCCCGCATTCTCTATTCCAGACAAATGCCCTCCACCAAGAAAGTGTAGCTCATCCACCTGGATAAATCTGGAAAGCACTGTTCCTTCAAGGATCTTCAAGGATGTTCTTCACCCAAGAACCTCAAAGCACAAATAATTTTAGTAAGGCAGGTAAGAGAGCTACTTCCGTCTTCTCTTACAGTCTGGCAACTGTTTGAGCAGCTCACATGACAATCTAAGGATTTGGGCAGGAAAATAAGAATTTAAACCATGGAATAAACTTTTCTTCATGTTTCAAATGTCTCTCCCCGTGCATCTTGGAGGACTCTCAACCAAATGGTGTAACTCAACACAGTTGATAATGGAATATTGCAATATTTTGAATAATTTTAAATGTCATAGATAAATAAAATCACTAACAAAAGTCTAAAATCCCAAGTTAACCTCCAAGATTGCAATTAGTGAGAACTCAAATTTTCCACTTTCTGAAAAATCTGGGATTTAATATTTCCTCTAGTTTTGTGTCAGAAAACCACACACAGTGGAAACGTTTGTGCGCTGAGGGCAACCTCCTTTATGGCTTTTTGGGAGCTCAAGGTCTTCAAACAGTATTAAAGAGAAAAGTAGCAGCTTAAAATACTTCTTAATCTTAAAGGAAGCATAAGTAACACACTGCTTTAAGAAGGTGTTTTTGAAGCAGCTTTAGCAAAGTGATTTGCCTTTTCCTGTGTTTCACTTAGATTTTTGTCTTAACACTGAATTGGTTTAGCACTGGAACAGTTCAGAGTATTCAGCACCTACATATATAGTTTACCAGAGGAAACAAGAATAAGGCTTCCAGAGGTTTGTTCTCATTATAAAGTGAGTTGTGTGGCTAAACCCATAGTAATCTTGAGACCTTTTAAATTCTGAGGAGTCAAGGATTAGGTTTTGAGCTGGTTCTGTTGCTCTGGTGCAGACTAGAACGGCTCATGTGCAAATACCGTGCACATGTTATATAACATCTGCAATAAGTGCATCCCAGAAGATTTTAGGATTTATTTTGAGTCTGTTTCAATCTTGCATATAAACCCAAAATGATTTTTATCTAGTCTCTGTAGATTGAAGCATCTTTGAGAACTAATTACAGTATGTTTTGGGGATTAGAAGAAATGTGAGAATTGGGCAGAGAAAATTATTGTCTTTCAGTCAAGTAACTACCACCCCAGATCTTCTCATATATTATGAATGATAAGCTCATTTTTACTGGAATCCCTTTCATATATTCAAGACATTATGGCTGGTTAAAATCAGCTGCTGAAGTACTTTTAGGTACTTTTATACCAGAAGGTGGAGCTGGAGAACCTGGATTCAAGATTTCATCAGGATTAGTTTCTTTTAGTAGTGTTGACCTGAGTTTTGTAATGTCCAGAGATGAGATCCAAAAAGGGAAGTTGTGATTGCAGCTATTTCACCATTTTATAGCTCTATAGCCTTTACAACTTAGTAAATATGAAAATAAAACCAGAATCTAAGTAAATTCAACCTAGAATAGTTAAAGAGCAAGTAAAAATTTCAATGGGAAATATCCATGAGATAATACATAGAATTTTTTTTCTAAGAAATACATAGAGATTAATTTTAAATCCCAGTGGGAGAAGTCTCAAAGGTTAAGCTGAGCAGAGTTATATTTATATAAGATTATTCATACCTCATTCTTCACAAGAGATGTATTAAATTATAAAAAGCAAGGGATATGATTCTGCAAACTTTTTCACAGGCTGACCTCATACAGGAACCGATGCTGTGGAATTTTTAAGCAAGATGCCTAAAACCACTTAGTAAGAAGAGCTAATCCTCTGATGGATGGATGGCACTAATGGTCAGTATTTTGCACACTACTTTATAGCTTGCAGAGCCAGAGTCATGAAACATGCCCACACAAATGCCATTTTCAGAGTTTCTCAGCAAAATAAAGAAGTGTACATTTTATTAACGCAGATGGCAATATTTTTAGCAAGAATCCTAATTACTGAACATAGCAACTTCCCCCTTTCCCTCCCACTAATATTTCAGTCACTAAGGATCTAACTAACCCTGCAAAAATAATCCTAGAGAAGGATCAAAATAAAATTCATAATTTTGTTTTTCTGATAGCAACACACCACCAATGTGTACATAATGTTGCTGCCACTTTATGTATTTATTGTAAATATCACATACAAATCAACAGCTTTTTTCTTTTCTGTTTTCAAAACAAATCTTAAATGTTTGAAAAGCACTCAGAAGATGAGTACTATTTTGATATTTGACTTAAAAAGTAGTATATTCTCTCATTTACTTTTACACAAAATTCCCATTAACTTATTAAAAACTCCTCAAGGAGTTTTGCATTGCTGGGCATTAATTCATTGCAAATGACTACAAACAAATGTGCAATGAGAGACTTTCAGTAGTTTTATATAGTCTTCCTTGATCTATTCTGTCTTCTAAAGCTTGATAAACTTGAGGTTGCTGTTGGAATAACAGACAGCTATTTAATCTCTTACAGGTAATACCTTCCATGTTTGATCATCCTTGCCTTTCATTATTTTCCTAGCACTCATTTGTGCTTTGAAATCCATGACCAAATAATACCAGTATTTCTAGTGCCATTGTTTAATTTCTGTTTTGTTGTGACAGGGCACAGTGTGGGTGTGATTAACTGGTATGTTATTGCAGATTTTTGAAACAAGTGCTTAGAAATCAGTAGAAATCAGTGGAATCAGAGGTAATGTAAACCATTAATAATCAGCATAAAGCAGAGTAGCAAGGCTGGAATTAGCATTACTTCCCCTGCACATAATTGTTGAATAATTTGTGGTTATAAAAATTAATCCATTTCTTGCAGAATTATTAAAGAAATGGGCATGCCTGAGGAAGGGGCTGAAAAAAGGGCTCTCAGCTGTCACCATTGTGAGTATAAGTCATGTTGAA
Source organism: Neopelma chrysocephalum (assembly GCF_003984885.1). Classification (NCBI taxonomy): domain Eukaryota; kingdom Metazoa; phylum Chordata; class Aves; order Passeriformes; family Pipridae; genus Neopelma; species Neopelma chrysocephalum. The sequence continues at coordinate 1,329,644 of NW_020897739.1, read as the reverse complement.
TAAGAATAAAACATGGAAACCTTATCCATGGAACTTTGTTCTAGTAATCTTTTGTATATCAACTATTTCACAGAGCTTTCACATTGAAAGTTCTCCAAGAAGCAAAGAGGTACACCATACTAAAGGACAATTTATATTTATGTTGGTCATATTCAAAAAGCAGTAATTTTATGAAATAATTACAGTCTTTGAGTCACTTTGCCAAATGACTTGAGTGACACATGTTCCATTACACTGTTTCACTCAGTTATTTCATGGAGTGCCTAAAGGTTTCAAACATTTCTTCAAATGACTGTTACATGGCTATTACAGAGAATCTATTGCTCTGAGTGCTCTATTGCACTGGGTTTTGTGAATAGTAAATACTTCCACAGAGAAGTAAGAACCTCAGGAACTTCTATACAAAAGGGATATTAAGTGACAGAGCTTATGTAGATTCTTTCTACATTATTAGAATTCTATATTAAGCCCAAAGTGTGATTATTAAAAAATAGCAATAGCAAGTGATCAATCATGACCAGCTGTAAACCAGTGGACTGGAAAATTGGAGAAAACAAGCTTCTCTTAGTTTTCTGAAATGTAAAGCTTGACCATAGAGTGTTTTTATGGCATGAACTCTCAGGTAAACCAGAAGAAGAAGCAGAGCACTGCAGATTTACCCAATAGGTCTGTAATTTATGTCTAGTTCTACCTGACTCGCTGTCCTAACTCTGTAATGTCAAAAACATCCAGTTCTCCATCCTCCTGCTTAGTAAAGATGACTAATAAGCCAAATACAGGGTCAAGAAAGGCCGAAGTCATCTTTTTAATCTAAAACCCCCAATACTCAAAGCCACACCTGTTTCTTTTTGATGTAGATTTTTAAATCTTCTAGTTGTGCATAAAATCGCTGGGTAATTTCTAATGGCTTTGCTATTACATTAATTCCACTGAAAATTGGTAGGGAGGTCTCAAGTGACTCTTCTCACGGCTCTGGTTTCAGAACCTCGCACACAGAGAGCAGTAATCCTGCTCAGCCACGTGACCAAATGAGTGACTGCTGAAGTGAAACGTTATCTATGCTATTTTTCCTTGGGGAAAAAAAATCATTGCAGTAATGGAATCTGCTCAGGCCTACTAAAGGGAATTTTTCCCAGAGCATTAATACCTCTGGTGGGATCGAGGTCCTCAGAACAAAGGTTTATGTGAGCCCTTTGTGCAAAACTAAGAAAGATGAGAATCTGGTGATGGTTTTCCAGTTTATAGCTTCAGCTTGTTGAGCTGGTGTTTATTGTAAGACATTATATTCCTTGGGCTGTTACTCTAAAATTCGAAATAAGAACACAATTAACTTGTGACCTCATTATAACCAACAGTTGCATTTGCTGTTTTGCATTTTTGCAGTTGAGACTCGATTGGGGTGGGGAGGGGGGGAAAGCTGATCTCAAAGGTGAATGGATAATAAATCTTGCAGACCATTAATAATCTGCTAAAGCCCGCAGTGCTTTATCTTATGTACTTTTTGTCAAATGGTTATACTCTCCCAGACATTTTCTAATTAGCCCCTTTCAATCTCCTCCTATCAGTTCTATCAGCTTCATTTCCCTGTACTACACTTAACACATTTCAAAGCTTGCATTTTTATGCTAAATGCTCCTGCTGCATAATTAATTTGTCTTAAAAGAGAGTGTGTATGAATCAAACAGATTAATATTCTTCCCAGTCTTTCACAGTCTACGCTTATTTTGGAAAATTCTTACGAGAGATTTTTCTCACTCTATTTCTGTCCTTGAATATAATTCCCCAGGCAATATTGAATCTTTTCTACATAGAGGAGGGCAAAGATTTCAGTTGTTGCTGCAAATTCTCCTCAAGCATCTCTACTGATACTGTATAATTCAGTGTAACCTGACTCTATGTTTAAAGTACAAAGGTTATAAATAACATTTCTGCGAGAGAAGAAGAAGCACAGTATTTCTTTGGTCTGGACTCAGCAATTGTGTGATTCACTCAAAGGACTGTAATCATATAACAAAAGAGGAGTAATTAAATATCAAAATTATTCAATGACTCTTAATGTAGGGATTTAGATGTGTTTTGTTGCATTGTAATGCTTTGGAATATTTTATGACGCTTGCACAGGCATAAAGTCTGTAACCCATAAAGCAGGGGAAAGGCCTAATTGCTCTGTGCATGGATTATTTATAACTAAGTGGTCTATGAAGGAACAGGAGTCCATAAAAAGAATGCCACTGAGTGTTAAAACCAATCTGTTTGCTGCATTTTAATTGGGAGGAGAATATTGGCTCCATGGTTGCAGAAACGTTGCATTATGAATATGGTGCTCGCATTCTAATTTTAAAATGGAAATACAAGAAGTAAATATTGATTAAGAAATCTTGTGTATCAAGGGTATAGTCACCATATGACAGATGAAGGTACCAAGCCCTGGGAGATTTATATTTGTCTTATTTCCTCAGAAGTTTAGATTTACTGATTCACTTGAGAGGAGCAGGGAGAGCTCTGGATTTGTTCCTGGAATAACTGTCTCTGCATATGGACTCACGGGGGCACAACCAGGCATAACTTGAGTATGCAAACAGTGTTTATGTCAACCTACCTCTCTCTGTTCTAACTTTTTCCCTTGGTTCCTTTGTCCTCTCCCCTGTCTTAGTGACCCCGTGGATCTTGACCTCTTAGGACACATGATTAGGCTTCCTTTTCTGGAAGATACCAGCATAGGTTATATCAGTACATGGGTTTTGTAGAATAAGCCTGGGACAGAACTGGCTTAAAGTTGGCAAGTGGGGATGTCAGGAATGCAAAATATATTTAATTTTGTTGAATGTGTAAAATAATTTCCTCCTGGATTCCCTGAAGTGCCACAATTCAGCCCAGAGCCAAGTTTTACATCCAAGTGGCTAGAGAAATGGTAATAATTCAGTCATATAATGGCTCAAACAGCACTGTTATAGTGCACAATTAAAATCTGTCCCTACAGTGATACTAAAATCCATTATCACCCTTGAAAGCTCCTATGGACACTTGGCACTTAAATTGATGTATCGATCCATTAATGCTCACCTTTTGCTAACCTATAGGTTAGTTAGTCTCCTTTAATTCTCCCCTGTAGTGAAGCAATTCTACTGCTCTACATGTAATTATGGTCCAACATGCATATGCCTCTCAAAAAGTGCACTTTGGGAAGCTTGTGATGGTCTTTGTGTTGGACAAGTGAGGAAATTGGTATTAATCATATTCTCCGTGGGTGCTATCCTGAAAAGGAAAAAAAACCAACCCAACAAACCCAGAATTGAGATACTAGATCTATCTGGTTTATATTTCATAGGGACTAACATTTGCTACCTATGACTGAAAAGAAACAACCAAAACCTACCAATGAATAAAGTTGAATAATGGAAATAATGGAAAGAGCTGTACATTGTGCAAATCACCAGGAAAAAATGGTACTTGCAGTTGAATTAAGTGCAGCAGGACAAGTCTTGCTCTGTTTTGACAAACTGAGGGTAGAATAATATGAGATTAAGAGTAACCTTAACACTCAAGGCTCAAGAAACAACGTATTTTAATTCTTTTAACAGCATATTTTGATTCTAATTTTTCTCTGATAATTGGCAGCATAGCAGAATCTATTTTCATTAAGCTATTTATATTTATCTTTATTAGCAGTGAAAACAGTGTGTGCCACATTCAGTTTAAGAATTTTACTCATACACTGGGAAAGCAATGCTGTTTAATAAGGGTAAAGGAGGTCTGAATTGTGATTGGAAACACTTTTCTTTCATAGAGTATTCTGTTGAAATATCTTAAAAAATAAAATAACGTTGTAGCAGCATGCTCTAAAAATTACATATGTATTTGCTAAATACATATGTTCAAATAGCTGTAACTTTATTAAGCTGATAGTGCTCTTTCTGGAGACACCAGGGAAGAGAGAGGATAAATGGCTATTTTTCTTGGAAGAAATAATTTATCTTCAGCAAATTGTCTGCTGATTTTGGGGATTATCAGACAACACACACCTTCCCATACCTTGACTACCACCTGCCTTGAAATCCCATTTCAATGTTTTTCATTATCCTGTACTTAAATAAGAAAAACTCGAAGCCCAGAAAGGATGTAACACTAGTGATCTGTATGAAGAGTGGTGATTTTTCTTCTATTTTTAATAGAGCCTAAATAGACATGATATGACTCTTGGGAAACCCAACTATTTAATTGTACATCACTTGACACTATGGCAGAATTCAAATTATTAAAAACAAGCCACAAATCTATTAAGCAAAAGTCCTATTTCATTTACACTGTGTTGCAATCTTATTTTCGACCTATGACCGTGGTGCATTGCAGATGTTCAAGGTAAAATCTCTATACAGGCAATAAAAGACACTTAAATTTTCATAAATCTTCATGTAAAAGCCAGATCCGAAGCTGATTGACTGGTACAATTTTATGATTCACCCTCAGCCACTGGAGCTCAGAGCAGAGAATATATTCTAGAAATGCCATGTTATCAGTGGATTGTCAAGTCGTTTCTGATTTAGCCCATGGCTCTTACCAGACTTGTCCTGCTTTCTGGGAGAGTAATAAAAAGATAAGCCCTGAGAGATATGCAGGGAAAAAAAGCTCATTTGCATTCAGATGAGCTATTCTTGCGGTATCTCTCTCTATTTTATCTTATAAAAATTATCATAGATTTGATCAAAAGCAGAGAAAAGAAGCATAAATCCAAAGGCAGGTTAACAGCAGTTTCTTCAGTAGATAACTGCTGCACACAAACCCATCTTTCTGCTCACTAAAATCCAGTGTACAGTGTATTACATTATTGATCAGGAGTATTAGACGTGACACTGAAATGTCAAATTACTTCACTAGGAGCTGAAATACAGAATTTCATCTTAACAAGGCTTCTCTTAAAATGCTGATAATGGTCCCTTAGATTTGGTGATGTTTAATAAGTTTCATTTTGGCCACCATTGCATATAGCATGCAAAACATTTGATTGCTGCACCCTGTATTAAAGGGATATAGGAGTGTGTTCATAATATAGGCACTGCACACAATACCTTCAGCCACATTATCTAAAAATGCCTCTAAAATAAAGCCTATTATAGAAGCCTATAGGCCAATCTGTTTGTAATTTTACATTTATAATCTTCTGATGTAAATGTCCTTACGTTCATTTGGTACAAATGAGTGAAGACCCTCAAGTAGTATAAAGTCATTTTGATCCACTAACCCAAGAACATTCTCCAGCCTTATTTACCAGGGTGAAATATTGGTAGGATGCACAAATGTAGACCTCTCTCACGCAGAGCAGACCCTTTTCCAAGGATCCCTTAACCTGTGCAAGTAAGTTTATAGGGTAGGGATTAAAATTTGGTGGCAGACAGCGAGCACTGGGAGGGGAATTTTATTTGTGGTGACATTTTTTTTGACCGAAGACATAAAAGTGAAATTTAGAAAGTGAGCACCTTCGAGCACAGATAAGGTCATAACGTGGTTTAAATCAGCAGATTTATACAAGATATTTTTCTTTCAAATATTTTTCATGAATTGGAACAAAAAAAGGTCTTATATTCTCATTCTCTGAAAAATTTCTTTTCTTTCCATGAACTAGGGAGGAGTGGATGCAAAAAAGGGGTCAGGGAGGGAGGAGAACTAAACTGCTCTTTATATTTGCCTTTGGAGTATCAAAGTGTTGACTGATACCCACTCCAGCTGAGTGTACTTTCATTTTGTAGAAGCTTGTTAGGTTATGAATATCTGTCTCTTGCCCAGATACTCAGCACCTGTATGTGCAGAATCCTTCATGGTACCCTTTATCCTCACCTTGCCCCTCTGCACTGCCACTAGAATACTTTCCTTTCATAGTAAATTTAATGAGATTTTACTCTGGTGGAATTTTGCAGTGTTAGGGAATGTTGTTTTTTATGCACCTTCTGAGTGAGCCTTTCATAAGGGCTTCTGTGTGATGCAGAAGCTACAGATATTTGGGTGTAAAGGCTGATACAGTCCTAATCACTTTGATTAATATAAAATTTATGTAAAAGACTATTCTCCTTATTTTAGACTTTACAGAACAGTTTACTCAGGTTGAAGAAAACAAACATCTCTTGGAGGTAGTTGAGAAAGTGTGTAATGATGATGATGATCACAAGGATGGGTAAGAACTTCATAAAAACACCATCCACTTCTTCACACCATCAGAGTAGAGATCAATATTCAGACTTGCAGTTACAGTTTCATTTTAAGCTACAGTGATCTATAGTAAATCCTTAAATGTTTAAAGAGAGTAAATGTTACATATTACAACTTAATTTGGAGACAAGTTAAACAAAGTCAGGAGGAGTTGGGGTTTTTTAAATGCTCTTGTTTACAGCCTGATTGGAGAGGTTTTGCCTCTTACGAAAGTACCTTTTAATTTCTGGGCAATAGTGACCTAGGAAATAAAACTTGATGGTTACATGGTCTCACCTCCAGCAGCTGCATTACGTCAAAGTGAGTAAAAGTACATTGTTCTGACTTCTGAGAGCAGTGGCTATAGTTGCCAGAAGGAAGTGGTGTAATGGCAGGACATAGGTTGTGTGCTATCAGTTCACAGGCTGAAAGGATTTGAAAATAGCAGTCAAACCCATATGATAGGTCCATGTATGTAATTAAAAATTAGTTCCTTGCACCATCTGTGCCAGTCTACTCTGTATCAGTTTGGTGGCTGGGTAGGTGAAACTGTGGGGGGAAATACTTAAATCTAAAACAAAGTAGTTGATCGAATGTAAGTTATGGAGATAAACCCATGAAGCAATGAAATAAATCTTTCTGTGACCTCTAGCAATAATTTAAAACTGCTAACAAATATATGCTGCATAACCTGCTTTTAATATATTTACTTTGAAACACGTACATATTGACTGTATTGTATTATTGCAATTTCTTTGCATGTGCAACTTCACCCATAAATGGCCACAGGAAATGTCAGAGCTTTGGTTTTCTGTTGCTTCTGTTTATTAGTGCTTCAAGGTGTTGCTTTATATTTGTACACAGCTGCTGTGGCACTAGAACTAGAATGTTCCAAAAATAGGAGTAAAAAAACAGAGAGCTTATCCTGCAGCAGGCACAGACAACATTTGATCCTAATTGTTTTTCAAAGCATCTTAATTGAAAGACATCCAGAATGTCAGGGTTAACATAACTAATATATACATCAGGCTAAGGCAAAACCAGGCCCATCTGCTAAAAATGCAAGTTAGAGCTGTAGCAGCCAGATGATATGCAAATAAATGGCTTATAGGTATTGTGGAGTATTAAGCATAAAGTTTCTGTTTCATACAGTTGTTTGAAAGCAATGGGAGACTGCAGAGCTCAGGGTTTGAATTGCAACTTTAATTTCCTTATTTGCTGTAATTTAGACTTAAAACGTTCTGAAGTAATAATGAGAAAAAAAAATGAAAGGAAATGTTATTTGACAGGGACCATGGCAGGGCTTTTTTCACAGGCTTGAAATGGTTTTAATCCATTAAAATCTCCAGGTGAAGGGAAGATTGTAGCAGCTCCTCTCTTTTTAAGGCAGATTTTCAAAGAAGGCTCTAAAATTGCATTTGAAGGTTGGTGTGGGTTTTTTTATTACCTCTTTTCATGACCAGCCTAAGAAGTCCAATTTTACAGGCCTATTTTACATTTGATCTGAAAAATAAAGCAGTCCTCTGCTTTGTATTTTGGGAACTACTTAACCTTGGGAATTTCTTAATCTCCTCAGGCCATTGAAGGTCAGTCAAATGCTGCAGGTTTCATTCTTCCTTTAATATGATTTATTTATTTGGGCTTTGAGTTTTAGTCAAAGAAATAGATCTTTTCTGTTAGCAGCTTAGCAGTTGTATGGTGGAACTCTTTGCAAGTAAATTCACTCAGGAAAGACAGGTAAATTAGCTCCTCTGAAGATGTGCACTGCCTTCAGTTTGGCTGTCTCTGACTTTCTAAAAATAATGTATAATATGATTAAATGTATTTTTAATTTGACAATAAATTAATTTTTCCAAGTTTAGTCTGTTTGATCAGTGACCTCCCTGATTTCATATTGAAGTAGCTTTCTAGTTCCCGTTTTTTTTGTTGACTGGGTGGAAGGTTGGCTGCCAGAAAGGGCCAGGCCACCCCAATAACCACATAGACTCAACCTTGGAGACCTGATCAAGAATCTGCTCTTTGTTCTTAGCTAATATTTGTCAGGAACATGTGGCATAGTAAAAGGCAGATGACAAACCCACGCTCAACATCCACTTTTTGTGTCATAAATGGTGCTTTGATAACAATGAATGAAGTTATGAAGAAAAAAGTTTGAGAGCATTTGAATATTTTCTCATCTCAGAGGAATCTGGGTCTAATGCAAAGCTCTTTGGGAAGATGTTATGGATTAAAGGTCTCTGAATACTTTAGCCACTGATTTATTACACCAAAGGAGAAACCTTTTATCATCCCCTTCTCATCCTACACATCCAGGCAGAAAATTGGTATGCACCATCTGCTCCATATTTGAAAGGAAATATGTGCACAGCACCCACTCTGGAGTGGGTTTCCCTGGACTTGACTTGCTGTAGTTAGTTCACAGGGTCAGAATTTAAAATATGTTTTGGTTGCCATGCGAGGCAAAGGTGTGCTTGGCTCTCATCCAGCATTACTGATGGTTTTTTCCCAGCCATCCTTGCTTCAACTCCTTAGTGAATAGGAGAAATCGTCACTAACTTGTAAAACTATCTCTGAGGTGATCACAGACTTCAGAATAATCAAAGAGTAATTCTTAAAACAGATTCATTCCAGAGACTGACCATGTTGCCATCCTTGTGTTTTAATAGAGAATTTTCGTCTGTTTGATCAAACTTGAGAACATACTTAATTTTAAAGTGGAATTCTTTGTGGATGAGACTATGAGGAATATGTTTATACCCACAGCAGTAGAGTAGAACAACTTATAACTGATCTGGCAACAAAGCCTTATTTTTCCTTCACTAAACCTGTATTAACACAATTCATAAGCTGGTGATATCTACCTCCATAGTGGAAAATATTTATTGACTTTATTGACAATTTAATATACTTTGTCAAGTTTTGTTGCTGAGTTCCTATTGATCCTCAGGCACATGGGGTTACTTTTGTTTCCAAAGAGAACAAATGTGCAAACACTTAAAATCAGGTTTTGGGAAGATCAGTGCATGTGACTTTGTAATTCACTTCTGAAAAGCATTATGATGACGAATATTTCAGATAGAAATGATAATATTTGGCATAAGAATATGTGAAAGGTTATTATGTGAATTTGTTTTTTAAATCCTGGATAAATTAGATGAGGCTTTTGGGGAAAATCTGAGCTGGATTTTATATTGAGCTTGATAACCTCTGATTCTTCCCTCCTCTCTCTTTCTACTAGAACTTCTAATGAATTTATGATGTCCAAGTATAATTTTGTAATTATTTTCTTTCAAATCAAAACCTTCTTTTTTGGTGTTGATATGTTTTTTGGAGCGGGAGTGGGGGGAGAGAAAAAAATACCCACTTTTGTGAATACAATTTAAATTTCAGATTGCTGATTTGACCCTTTCCAAGCTTCCGCTGAGCAGGTTAAAACTGAGGGGATAACTCATCGTCATTTAGGAGTAAAAAACTGCATTTCATTCCCTGTATTAGGAGTTTTCAGTTGCCTGAGCTTTTCAGTTTACTTGCAAGAAAGTAAAAAAAAATGTTCTGTTGAAAATCCAGAGAAATAGGTGTAAAATCTTGGGTGCTATTTTTAGTTTACTCCTCTTTCTGCACGTCTTACCAACTGCAGAACATCTGCAAAACCTTTAACTACATCTTCTTTATTCTTGGGACTATATTGAACATCATCTATTATCATGTTCTTGTGTCACTGAATTTATCCAAGGACTCTTAGTATCAATAATGACTGATAAAGCTATGCCTCTCAAATTAATAATGCATTTTTAATGATTCAAAGCATATATTTCCCCATATATTTAATCATCTAATGACTATAACTTTGTTTTGAATGAAGTAAATACCAAGCAAATTTAAAGAAAGAGTGGGGGTTAGTGTGTTTTAATAATATAGACTGTGTACAGGCAAATATGCATTTATTTTGAAATTTCAACTACCTTTAACTTCATATCCTGTTCATACTGAAATTCAAATTGATGAATCAAAAGTAGACATAAAATAGTTCCTTTAGATTCTCCTAATTCAGAGGCAAATTTTTATAGCTTTTTTTTTTCCTTCTCAGGAAATGGCAAGTATTTATTTATCCAGCTACCTCTACATTTTCCGTCATCATTATTCCCAGCAATCCCTTCAGGGGTAAGTGGTCAGTGACCCTCACCCAGGGGGAACTAACACAGACTCATGGACTTGCCCGTTATTCGTCAGAGGTAGAACCATGGTGACATTTTGCTAAAAACTCACATTTTTCCCCAATAGGTTATTATACAGGCAGAATAAAATGTCTTCTTAAAGACCAAACCACGCCTTTTCTCTGCCTGAAAGGCGGCTTTTGTTTGGTCTGTCTTATTTTGGTGAAAGTCAAAGTTATGAAATGAGGAGGAGACTCAGAGGAAATGCCAGAACTATCAATTGGTATTACTCGTGTGTAAATGTCTCCATTTACACACTCAGGCTTACTCTTAGAGGTCTTAAAACTGGATTTAAAAATTGGTTTGGTAGGTGGTGTTGGCTGCTGGTTATCTAATTGAAATGAATGTTTCTTCTTCCATCTGTTTTCTGTCTGGTTTGGTGTCACTTCTGAACATTGCCAATAATGAAACTGCTGTATAACAGCTGAGGGAGTAGCTTTTGCATCTTTGAATTTGTGAAGCTGATTTGTAATCTTTCATCCTACTGAATTTGTAGGAGTAGGTAACTTTTTGGACAGAGCACTGAGAAGTTAGTTATAGGACTCTCTGGGGAAATTCCTTTCCCGTGTGTACACACTTTTGAGTGGAGCTGAGGTTAAGTGTTGATCCATGAGGGATGCCACTGCCAGCAGGAGCTCATACAGCTGGTCATAGCCCTTGGATTCCAGCTCTCCAGACAATCTCCTACCCAACTCATAGTGTGCTTATCCAGTTGATATCCCACTGATTTCGTAAAGGGATCGGTAATTAACAGATGTTTGATGGTGATGTAAAGGAACGAGATACAGAATAAGTCACAGAGAAGCCATTTAAGCAGGGAGTATGCATGATTAATTCTTCAGTCTAATTCGTTTTTTGTTCTGAAGGAAAGTGATTCCTAATGCCATTTTGAGCGTTGCAAAAAGATAAATAAAAAGAAACCTGTGTATTGCTTGTGTCTGCTATGGACAGGAACATTTGAGCATACTGGCATTTCTTACAGGTGTTCTCCCAGATTTTCACTAGTTGGGCAGCTGTCCTAGTGAAAGCAAGTCTGTTTTAATAAGTATTTGAAAGGCAATAGAGCACAGAGCCATCTCAGGAAAACCATAGTTTTAGTTTTATTGAAGTTTGAAGGTGCTCATCTGGAGCGTATCTGTTAAATTATTATGCTAATATTGTGGTAATTGTGATGTCTGAGTAATGAACAAGCCAACACCTGATTTGTAGTTGATTTTCTATCTTTAATGTAATGAACAGATTTTTAAGAACTATGCCTTCTCTCATAGCTGAGGAAAGCGTGGTTCATAATAACAGGATGATTATTTATATCCCTTTGCTTCTGTAGAAGAGCAGTTTCACCTCAAGATGATTTTCCTTGCCCTCATTTTCATTTTTATTTTAGGTATTATGGCCTGGCAGGTTGACCTTTTCAAGTTGCATGCTGTGAAATGCTGCTACTAAGGACAGTTGATGTCAAAGCAGGTTCTTTTCTAGCTCTTATTAAAATTATTGAAAGATGAAAGGTTTCTAATTAAGCTCCAGAACTGTGCAATATTAGGAACTTAAAAAAAGAACAGATATTTCTTCTCTGCCTGTATCTAGAAAGGCAGTTAGTGCCAACTGAACTTCTGAAATAATATGTAGAGCTCATGAGTGGCCACCACAAATGGTATTCAATTCTGGAAAACACCATTTTTGTTGGAAAAAAAATAACCACCCCCCCAAAAAAGTTCAGCAGCATCAAAGTGTGCCAGTTTAAAAGACTGATGTGTTCAGAAACACCTGTGCTTCAGCTGGAATATCCACTATTGTAGTTTATTAGTGCTGGGGTGTTTTGCTCTGTCAGTCTGTGAGCCCATATTCTACACAGTATCGTTTGTCAGAAGTCCATTTCACTTTTACAGTCCCTCTGTTTTCCCACTTCTGAGTTATTATTTTCTCCAGTCCTTTTATATGGGAATTCTTGGTGACAAAAATAATACATGCTACATAATGTTTTATGGTTCTGATTGGATTTTTTTCAGGTTTTAAAATAATTACCTTTTGTTTCCCTCCTGCGGAGAAATGCATTTACAGTTTCAGTGGTTTTTTCCTATTGCTAATCCTACTTATGCACTAAATTAGGGGAAAAAAAACCCTAGTTTCAGGAAAAATATTGTGTTCTTACTTACCCTTAAATTAATTAAAACATGGTTATATTGCTCTCTGTTTAGTTTCTTAATTCAATTTTGTAGAGTTTGGAAATCTCTTAATTTGAAATACATAGTGAAGACTGGCTGTTTTCCTGTGTTTAACTGCTGGGTGAGAATCAGAGGCTTAGTTTAGAGATTTGCTTTTAAGCATCTCTTATTCCTTATAAATTTTGTTTGTTTGTTTATGGTTGTGTTAGAACATAAATCAGAAGGGGATCGTTCTGGAAAAATTTTCATCTGAACTGACTCTGTGTCCTGGAGCCCAACACTGAATTTTCTAAAGGCATGAAGGACACTGGGAATTCCTCACAGACTGTTTTTTTGGGACAGCAGTCATTCCCGTTTGGCATCATGAAATGCTCAGCACGGTACAGCTGGAGCTCTGAAGGGCAGGGACGTTCCAGGAGGATGAATAATAAATAATTTATACAACTTGGACTGTTTCAACCCTGGCATGGAGATGAAAATCAGAAACAAATTTATCCCTAATTCTAAGTATAATGACACTCCTCAAAAGTTTTGCTGTTCAAGGAGCACCAGTCCAAAATTCTGTGTGTGTGTGGGGGGGTGTTGTTCTGTGGAGGAAAAGTAGTTGGTGAGACTCAGCCTTGGTCCTGTGGGCAGCCCTGGGGTTTTATGCAGGAGTGTTAAGAGGTAGAGGAATCTGAAATTTAATAAGGATTTGGAAGATTAGTAGATTTGTTGCTAGAGGGAGGGGAAAAAAAGTCTTCTAAAGTCATGGAGCAATTATTAGATAAGATACTAGAATAGCCCCTGAGAAAGGGTGCTGCTGCTGCACATGGTTTTTCTGGAACTCAGTGGATGCACACAAGACTTGTTATGACTAATAGGATTGCATCTAAACAGAATACAGCCATTTTTCTTGTAATTTAGTGAGGCATCTTTTGATCCACGGTGAACTGAGGGCTCACTGTGCAAGGCTGAAAGTAAACGATATGCTCTGAAAAGATTTTGGTCTTTGTGACTTATGGAAGGTGAACTTATGGAGCAAATGCCTTTGCTCATTGGGACTGTGTATTTTAGTTTTATCTCCTATGATTCTAGGCAGTGTTAAAAAGGTATTATTTCCCTCAAATTTGATGGCAGCGGAGACTCAGCTGATTAATATGGATCCATGTAAGGTTTGTAAAATAAAACAAAATAAAATCGTCTGGCAAACTTTTTAGGCAACCCAGTAATCAATCTTAATAGAAGGGGAAGAAACTAAACTTCCATCTTAATTTCAGAGATGATTGCTCTGTTTTGCCTGTTTTCCCATACTGGCTGTGTAACCACCACACTTCATTTTGATCCTCACCACTGACTGCACTGTGTTACCTGCCCTCTGCTGCACACCTTGACTTTCTTGTCAGGTGAGATCACTGAAATAGAAAAGATGGTCTTATTTCATTTACATCATTAAAATGTCTTGGCAATTTTTAAAATCTTATGCCAGGCTGAATGTTAGTGTTGGCACATATCTAAGGCAGCAAATAGAGATGGAGATGCTGAACACAATTCAGTTAAGAGCAGTCATTGCTGCACTGCTAGGAAAAAACACTAAATTGAGCCCGTGGAACAATATGCCTGATTATGCTAATTGGTGCCTGTGTTTGTAATGCTTAGCAACTTTTCTTCCCTCAAAACTGTGAGAGAACACTTGGCTGTGTAATGTGGCCATGCAATCACTGCAGCCTCACGTTGCCCTGCTGGGATGTGCAGAAATGACCGGTCCAGCATTTAACCCTCCATTTATGCACGCGGCTGTTACATCCCATGGTTATGGTGATGCCAATTTAGTAGGAGAGCACTTCTATTTCAAAAAATCATTAGCAGAGTTGTTAAGGTTTTCAGAAAGCTTCTTTTTCTTTGGTGCTTTCGTGAAATCTAATGGTGAGCTACCTTTGGTGTGAGAGAATTTCTTACACTGAGTAGGGAAGGGTTTAGTGTCTCTCTCACACACACATGATCATTCACTGTGATAAATTCATTGTTTCTATATTCCTCTGGTAGATTATGAACCCTAGACAAATACTGGTGGGTTTTGATTTTCCTGGAGCAGAAACACAGCTTACAGAAAGACAGAACCATGACTCATTCTTTTTACCCCCAAACATTGACAGGAAAATCTTCTACAGCTCGTATCCCATTTTCTAATGTGGACCAAACCAGCTTTGTCTCATCACAACAAACGTTTTCTTCATCAAAATCCCAGAGATGACGAGACAAAACCTCTTTTCTTCCGTGCTTGGTAAGTACCAAGGTCAGCATCTGCTTTTTCACCATTGGTTTAGCACAGCGTTACTTCTATCAGGTGGCTAAGCCTTGCTCCACTTGCAGTTTATCTGTCTCACTTGCTCCCTTAAAATTTAGTTATTTTTTTGTTTAAAATTAACAAAGTCCATTCTTGTAACTGGTGCCTTGCTTTTGCAACACACAAAGAGATTTATTTTAAGAAGTTTATCCACACAGAGTATGGTTAGTTATTAAGATAAAGTTTTGATTGTGTTAATTTTGTATCCTTTTATCTCTGATTGGGCATCCAAGTAGCCAAAATTACTAGAAATCTATAAATCATTGCCAGTTATTTATATGATTCAATGCTGAACCAACTGGCTAACAAAATCATGTTACCTCAGTCCTCCACTTCTTCGTATTGGTCTTTATTTCCTTCAGTGAACTTTACCCAGGCAAGCAGAGCTAGTTTCCTGGCACTGACATTGTCTGTCTCTTGATATTTGTTACCTTCTGAGGTAATGTAAAGAGGCACTGTGGTAACTCCAGTCTGCTTTAGGCCTTTCTTTATTGATTTTCTGTGAATTTTAATGATAAAACTTCTCAAATTGCTAGTCTGACTTATAAAGGGAAGTGGGATGATCTGCTTGAATTAACACAGCACCTTCAGTTTCCCATTAGTTGCTGACAGGTTCGTGTTGAAAAATCCTCTTCATTTGGGACCAAAGGTGTTGGACACAAAGCACAAAACATAATTTTCATTCCAAACCCCAAGAAAAGGATATGTGGCATAGAGGGAAAGAGCTCTTTTCTTAGACTAAGCCAGAAAAGTTATCACCTAGTGAGGCCAGTTATTCATCTCCTCACTGCAGGCCAAAGAAAACTTAACTTCTTGTGTTTTTTTTCTCCTCCCTGCCTTTCAAAACAATTTCCCAGCTGGTTGCCTTTAAAACTTCTGTCATCCTGGGCATCTGGCTTTGTATGTATTTATATCTAGTTGCTCTAAATCATCAGGAGGCATTCCAGCTGCAATGTGGCTGGGTAGCTAGAAAACAAGGCCGTAAGACATTTAGAATAACTCTTGTGCAGCAGGATGCCAACTTTTTTCCAAGCATGTTCTTTTTTCTTTTCCCCCCTGCATACGTTATGGAAGGTGTCCATTAGAAAAGGTTGCCTTTTAAAAATAAGCACCTCTCCCCTAAAAAAGCCATACAAACAAAAAAAAACAAAGCCCAAAACCAAACCAACCCAAACCCTGGAAACCCCAGAGCAAGATATTCTGAGAACGTGTTGAAATTGCTTTTGTTGAAATCCTACCTTTCCACTTAAAAATTAGGGAAATAAGATGAACCCTCCTCAAAAGCAGGAAGCCTCTGGACTTTATTATATCTTCAGCTAGAAACAGAGAGGGTAAGTGGATGAGGAAAGATGTTCAGAAAGGTTAAATGAAGTTAATAGGAAACAGCTTTAGCAGTTGAAGATCCGGATTATTGTAGTGATGTTACTAAAATATTTACTGTGTTATTAACAGACAAGTCTGTTAATCACTCTGAGACTTTATTTCTCATATATACAATTGAATATTTAATTGCTTTTTCATCATAACTCATTGCTAAAGACTGGCTTCAAGGATGGGAAACTGGGTATATAAATATACATATCCTTCCTTAAGACTTGTAATGTATTTACTAGGTCTTTTTTCCTCCTCATTCATAATACAAGGATCACAATATAGGATCACTGTACTTAAACTATGACTGACGCAGAGAAGCAAGGGGTTTTTTTAAGCAGGCTGTAGTGTTTTTTGCAAAACAGAAATGAAATTGAGGGAAAATTGTGTTATTAGGCAGTGTTTGCAGTCTGTGGCTATACCAGTGTCCAGTGTTTGGGGCAGATTGTTTGCAAGCAGTTAATTTTCTACTCGACTGAATGCTCAAGAACAATCAGGCTGATTATGTTCAAGCAGTTGAAAGTTCAATGTAGAGTGAGAAATAGGATAGCAATTATCTTCTAAATTCCTTTACACGAACCACAGGATGTGCTTTTGCTCAGGACTGGAATCTTGAATAATTTGTGTCATCTACACAGTTCTGGTTTTTAGTTCCTAATATGTTTTGGGAAAAATCAGCATAAAGATGATTGAAGTTGATTTTTGTTAATCCTCAGGCAGCCCTGAGAGGGAGATGTGTGTGATTTCAGACTTCTAAACCAAAGGAAAGCCAAGTAGTTAAAATTCTGAAAATACAAGACAACTGCTTATTCCAGTTATTCATTAAAACCAGATTCTGCTATAGCCCAAAGATTAGAAATGAGCCTTGGCCGAGAAAATTAATTTGCAGCTAAGACACAGGAAAAAAAAACATGGTGGCTGTAGTATATTTTGTCTGTGGAGTGGTGGGGAGATGGGGAAATATCTCCTGTATCTGAAACAGAGAGCCTGGGAAAGAGGCAGCCTGTGAATTCCCGTACAAAAGGCTTGGAAAGTGCCTGTGCAGTTAAAGTCTGAGATTACATTAGGCTTTTTAAACACTTTGTTTGATTGGCCTTTGAATATATGTGATATTTCAATATCTGAAATGTGTATCTTTTAAATCCTTAGCCTTTTGTGTTTTAAATGCGTGTTCTTACCGAGACTCTTTTGTAACATCTGTATTTGGTGCAAGGAACGCGCTATCAGAATCAGTAATTTGACTTTAAAAGTTATTATCTTTGTTTTCTACAAATTGTGTGCAGGCAGAAGAGGTAAAACCTTGCAGGCCTTATCATGTTAGCAGAGAAGTGACCTGAGTAAGGACTGAAGGAAAGAACTGCCAAATTGGTATGAAAATTAATTTCACAGGGTTGTCTGATGACAGAGGTGCAAATTTGTTTGTTGTTCCTTTGCTGCAGTTTGGCTTCTAAGTGGAGAATTCTTTTTCTAGTGATTGTTAAAGGAATAGGCTTAAACTTAACAAAGGCTCAATACAATAATATAGGTGTAAACATTGCTTATTTTTCTTACTTGGTTTCAATTCTCTTTTTCCAGGAGAAGAAAAAAAACCCTATTGTTTTCAGGGAGTTAAAATGTGATTTTTTTTTCTAATCAGAACTTTAAAAAGTTATAATTGTTATGGTTTTATTGTAGAGAAATATTCTCTTTCTACAGGTCACACCCGAAAGCCATGAAGCACTGAGGTCCCAAATGCGTTTAAATGAGTACCCTGGCATTCCCATTTTGCAGGTAGGTTAAATCATAGCCGTGTGTTATTTTTATTTTTTTACTTGTTTCATTAAAAAGGAAAGTAAAAAGTTATTCCACTCACACATGCTACTGCTGAGAAAGAAATTTGACCCTACCTGGTTTGAACCACCTTGACTTGGTTCACTCAAAGTCTGATGAAATTCAGTTTTGACACAAAGCTCAGATAAATTTAAAAGAAAACAAAAAATCTAACCTGCTTTTTGTCAATACGTCTTTATGATTTATCCTCCACAAGAGGCTCATGCTCCTTTAATACTGCAAGATTATAGATAGTGGAGGAATTGTTCTGCTTCCAAACTGATCATGCAAACAATAAAAGATTAATGAAGTCTTGTAACAGGTTTAAAAGCAGCTTTTATTTCACAGCACTTTTAAGATAGTGCCTCAGAAAAACTGTGAAGTTTTTCTGATGATGCTGAAAAAGTAGACTCCTTGAAATGGTTGAACCAAGCCCTTATTCCCTGTTTTCTAGACTGTTCTTCATGTGTTCTTCTGATCCTCTCTGTTGATAGCAAGTTGCTTGGTAACAGTAGCTGGTGATTGGTAGTATGGAATTTTTCCTGGAAATATGTGATTTAAAACATTATCTTTTAGTAGACACAGACTCTTGCTGCTAAACATTAGTTGAAAGTAGAGATCTAAGTACACAAAAAAGTTAAATATAGCAGCATGCAATGATTCCTTCCGTACCATATCATTGATTACAGTGAGGATTCTGTGCTGCTCTGCTTAATGATCATCATGCAAATATGAAAAATCAAGTGCATATGTATTATTTCTTTTGCAAAAACTTTTTCAAGTGAATGATATACAAATTCTCACCAAACCAATGATATTTTCTGAACAACAACATTTGAAGGTATTTGTCTGAAATGTCTCCTCCTAAATTTCATCGTGCATTAACTCTTTTTGGTCTTAGCTCCCTAAAATACCTGATGTTCACCATCCAGCCGAAGGCAAAATATACGATGCACTATAATAAAGTCAGCTTTCACAGCAAAGGTGTTTGATGCCTGAGATGAAAAGTGTTCCCTCTCTGTACCTATTGATTGAAAACCCTTTTTGTAATTGATTGTGTTTAATATTTGTGAATCCATAGGTGTGATTAGGAGTGTGTAAAAGTCTCTGTTTTGAATGAGCTGAAGATTTCAAAAGGAATTACCCGGAACAGACCTGATTTAATGTTGTCCAAAAAACCCTGAAGTGGCCTCAGAACAATTTGCATACGGTTTTGGGGGTTTTCTTTAGCTTGTACCTATAATCAACTGCAAGTTTGCTTGTTTTAATTGGACATTTTTCTGCAGCTTCACATCTTGCTTCCTCTTTCCTCACCTATTTCAGATGGGTCACCTCTCTTCCTAACAATCAATTTCTCACACTCCTCTTATTATTTCTCAAACTTAGGGATCTCCTGAGCTTAAATGACTACTCTGACATGGGGGTTCCCATCTGTTCCAAAGCTTTTTTTGGTTTTGCATTCAGTGCAAGTTTTATTTGCTGAGGAGCAAATGCCTTCCCAGAATCTCTGAGTGGGTACCCTGACACTTCTAGGAAGAGCATTCCACTGCTGAATGGGAAGAATCCCCCTTCCTTTGGAGAAAGCACCATCTGAAGTTGTTTCCCCACACACAAACCTTGCTGGTACATTCCCCATCTTGCTCAACAGTTTCCAGCACTCACCACAAAATGTGGTGAGAATACCAAGTACCCCGTGTTCTCAGGCAGAGAGACAATGTCAAAGCCCAAATTGTCAGAAGAAAATTTGCTAAAACATGTTGATAAGTAAAATAGCAACAATCGCGACGGCCAGATGGTGCTCACCGAAAACTTGAAAGAATTAATCATTATGTTCCGCAGGCTGGTAGCAGAAATATGTTTGCTATATTTAAATGGAGATACTTTACTGAAGAGTTTCAGAGTAATTGAAATTTTCTTAAAACTCTCTGTCAAAATTACGCTGAAAGACCTGTGGGCCAGATGATTCAGATCCAGGTAACTTGATTCAAGCATTAGGTGATGGTAACACAGAGGTAGAAAAGAACACAGGCATAGCTGGGAAAACAGTCACTCGCAGCTCCATGTTTACTCCAAACCTTACTCCCTTCCTTGTCTTTCCTGTTGAATATTTTCGCCCTGGTGGCATCATCTGGTGAAGTATTTGCTAGAAGATTTTAATGTAAGTATGAAAGAAGACCATTAACCTAGGCTCTGCAGTATGTTTGAAACTAATATATATATTAGTATTTTATAAATTACTGCTCTGAACCCTGATCTCAGTGATACCCTCATTAGTTTCAGTTGAGCCCTGATTTTTTAGCTTTAAGAATCCTATTTGTTCACTGTTGCTTTCACTATCAGATTACAGTTTAAATGACTGTTAATGGCTGTAAAAAAATTCTTTGTTCTTTTCAGACAGTTTTCTGTGTTTTCACCTTAAAATGTATTTAAAGATTTGTGCAACAAGTTGTGAAGAGTTCTGTTAAATAATTTGGATACTTATATGTTAAAGTTTGTCTGTTCCTGGGCTTTATACTGTCTGCTAGGGTTTTATCAGAGCCACTGCTATTACTTTAAATTTACACTTTGCTTTTCAACCATTTGTATTTCTGGTCCCTGTTTGATGGAGAAATATATATTCTTCTCCTCAGAAATGAAAACAAAGCTATGCTTCCTGAGCAAAAGACTAGGAATCGTTCTGTGGTCTCCTCTGGCTTTTCCTCATTATGTCTGGATGAGTTCAGCCTGGAATGTGTAAGATGTGCTCATTGCTATGTGGTGTTTCTGCTTGCTGCGTTCACAGATGTGATTCTCCAGTGGTAAATTCATCTTTTTCAGTCTTGTGTTGCCTGCTAGAGCCAAAGGAAACAAAAGGTATGATTTTCTACCATTATAGACAGGCAGCTCTCTTCATTTGCTCACATAAATACAGTTTGTCTCCTAAGAAAACCCAACAGTACAAGCTGCGGGCCTCAGGTACTCGGAGAGAGACTTATTTTCATCTTGAAATGCGAGAGTGATTCATTCCATGAGTGCTGTAAGAAGAAACATTTTTAAAGATATTATCAAAAAAGAGAAGTATTAACAGAAGTTTGTTGGGATTGCTGCTCTCTAGTCAGAGTAATACTTTTAATGATGTTGTGGGTAATGAAGCCTCTCGTGCTTGTCAATAGTAATAGAGTCTCTAAAGGTCATTTTGTCAGTCCTTTGTTTAATTATGGGGACAAATTTATTACTACCTTTACTTATCTGTGGATTTAGGAAGGAATGTGTGCCTTATGCTCACTATTCCTTAATGTCAGCAAGGGACTGTTGAAGGCAGTAGGGGATAAACCCCAGTTAAGACAAAAAAATGATAATATGTTGTTTGTCTGTTTGATTACAGCTATGCTGAAGTATAAATTTATGTAACCAGTGAGATTATATCAGAATATAACTAGGCCAAAGCAATCAGCTTAAGGAGAAAGAGATATTTTTTTCCTTACATTTAGCCTTTGCTACGCTTCCAATTTCTCTTTTTGTGCCTCTTTCGCTCTTACCATGTTTCTTCTTTTTTTGTAATTTTTCTTTCATTCTTCCATTGTCACGTTTTCCACTGAAATCAGTGAACTCTGCAATGAACTGCACATTTCTCTCAATTAAAAAAAACCCAAAGAAACCACTCCCAACCAACTTAGCAATGTCACACCTTCCTTTCCATAATGAGCAGGAGTTTCTCTAATTTGCTCTTGCCCAACTTGCAGGGGGAAAGGGGGGGGGGGGGAAAGGCATTGGTTGATCTTCCTTCCTTCTTCCTTTCCCTCAAAGGAGAGGACAACAATGTTTCTGATAGATTTCCCCTTGGAAGACAAATGGAAACACCCAAAGCTTTGTGGATTGGAAATCAATGTGCATAAAGCAAGAGAAATGGGCAATGTTATCAAGCGCAGAGTTTGCACAGTCAGTGAACTTCAGAAAAAATAGCCCATTTTCCTAACCCTGGCTAAGGTGGCAAGCTCCAGCAAACAATTCCAGCTGTGCTTCCCAACCTCTCTTTAGAAACATTCCCCTTCCTGCCCCAACACACAGGGGCACTTTTCTCTGTATCCCAAGAAAAGTTATTGCATTTTTTGGTACTGTCTAGGGGTTTTTTTTTAAAGGGTGGTCAGCAATTTTCCCTCTGGATTTGAAGTGGTTGCCCACACCTTGTGTGTCAAACTTTTAATCTTTCTTTGTCAAAACCTACCCTGAAATTCCCTCTCTTTGCTACACTGAAGTTCCATAATGGGAATGGTATTAGGGAAAATACTTGTAGCTTAGTGCATTCACCTAAATCCAGTAGAGCTCTTTGGTGATGACTAAGTCCTACAACCAATTTTAGGACAGAGCATGAGCTGTTCTTTTGCATCAGGGATGTGACTTTTGCATCAGTAAGGCTTTGTACAGACTTTTTTGTGCTTTTTAGGTATGAAAGTGGCCATTCTAATTCTTAACTCTTCTGTCCTGGCATGTTCCGTGTGTAGAACGTAATTGGGTTTATTTGGAGGACTCTACACAATGTCTGTGAAGCGAAAATGTGTAGGTGGAATCTTGGCCCTGTTGGTAGAGATGAAAAGTTTCCATTGCCTGGAATGAAGTTACAGTTTCTAAGTGTGGTTTTGTACAAAACAAGCTAAGAAGCAGCAGGCAAAGTCCATCAGCTGTGGGTATTTTTTACCTCGAAAGTAAGTTGTCTTAAGAAACTAAACCTGAGCTGCACAGTTTCCAAGGCTTGGAATCTTCTGACCTCAAAGTAGCAAAAAATTCTCAAAGTAGCAAAAAAGATTCCATTAGAGCCAGTGAAAAATCCAGATATTTGTAGGAAAAATAAAGTGTACATCTTTAGAAAATATTCTTTTCAGTCAAATTGAGTGAGATTTCTTGGCAGCAGAGTTCTCGTTCAGTGTTGGAAAATGTTTTTCTTCACTTATGCAGCTAAGAATTTGATGAAAACAACTGCATTGGAGGGAAAATTCTTTCATTAATGCAGAAGCAACTAGGTTAATTTTAAAGGGTTTTGCAGTCAAATTATTTTAATCTGCTAGAAAAATTTACCAGCAACTATACAAAGATACTACCCATTCACATTCATTTGAATAATAAAAAGTCATGCTATTTTCTTACTTAACCTATGAAGCAGTATTAGGCTTAACTCCCTAAAAGCACACTGCTGGCTTAAAATTTGTACATTATACAGGAAGCTACCACAGAGGAAAGTTCTGGACTGATCTCCATGGAAACAGCATTGGTCATTATCCATGGGACTGGAAGATTTTAAAGCTAAACCAAACAAGCTCTGCCTTCTTTCAGTGTTTTTTTTCTTGAAGTAGGTATCCCAATTAGGTTGAAAAATTTATGGGATAATACATAGATAACACATTAACATTATTCCTTTGCTTGTAAATAATGCTCCAATCAGCTTCCCAAATTGAGTTCTATTCTCAGCTTGTCTGCTGTTGTCAAAAGAATTTAAAATCTGCCAAATTGAAAACAAGCAAGTAAAGCACACTTGGCTTATTTTGCCTTGAGTATATAATAACTTTCCTCAGTCTGCTGGCTGTGCCACTCTGAAATAAATTATCCTTACTTTTGCAATATAGGAGAGTATCTGTTGATAGTATACCATCTTGTCATCCATTTCAAAAACATTTGTGGCTGCTGACAGCTCTAGAGTCTTGAATTTTGATTAAGGAATTAAATTTTGAAATGACTGCCTTCTACTTCTCTGAAATGTTCCATTACAAATGCCTTCACTGTACTTTGATTTTTGCTTCCTTTAATCACACTCACTGAATAAGGTAAAAACGAAAATCAAGCACTAAAGGCTATTAGGAAAGGAATCAGGAATATGAAAACACATGTCCACATCTAGAACGAGGTGTGCAATTCCAGTTTCTTTATCTGAAGAAGTGCATCAGAAGTATAAAAACAGAGTTCCATCAAATCATGCGTGTTCTTTCAGGAGCCTGAGGTTCTACCCTATCTCCTGTTTCCTCCTGTTTGCTTCTTTGGTCAGTTTTGTATATTTTGTGTATCTCGAGATGGAAATAATGCAAAGATGAGCATTAGGCCAGGAGTTTGTAACAGAGCTCAGGGACAGCACACGGGAATGAAAAAGAAGCTGAGTAACAAATGAGGAGAGAAATAAATAGTAACAGAGAAAAATACCAGTACACACAGTTCAAACCCATGAGTACACCAAGGAGGAAAGCAAATCTTTGGATATTTTCCAGCTGTTGCTGTTCTAATCTCATTTGATTCTCTTCACCCATGTGTATATGAAAATACAGTACTTAGCACTGGCAGAAATTTTCTTTGCATGTGTTAAACACTTGTGTAAAAATAGTCTGGATTTTATCTGAATTGACTTGTAGAAAATTTAAAAAATTATCTTTCTGTTGTCCTTAAAGGGGAAGACTAAGGTATTAATGAGTAATCAGACCAGACTCTATTATCAACATCAGTAAGGAAAGAATCAGTGTAAGTTGAATTCAGTGGTAAAGGAACCTAGCAGCATTGTTTCCCTGATAATGCAATAATTATGTAAACAGATCACTGGATTCACAGGAAAGGCTGTTGGCATTGTGTTATTGTAGTACAGTTTTGCTTTCTTGATGATGACTTTTTCTCTTCTCACTGGCTTGGAAATTCTAGTGAAAATCGAATCTTTTTCTTTCATGGATAAAATTATTTTTCAGCTCCAAACTCAACCAAGAGAAATAAAATTACTTTCATGTATTGTATTAATTTTATCTCTGTTTTCTCTTTATAGTGCTTGCGTTGTGGCAAGAACTAAGTGGAATTAGCTTTTTTAAATGAGCACTATTTTTGACTATTTTTGATCTTATTTTTTGGAAATTTCAATAAGAAACATTTAGTGCTTGTGGAAATGCATAAAAACATGGAAAAAGCTAATTGGGCTGTTGGAAGAAGCACTGGAGAAGTGATCTGTCCTTGCATATGGGCTGAGAGGTAAAGGCCATGTTTGGAGGCTTGTCACTGACAGGATATTCAGGATATAAAGGCTGGGATTGTGGAAAGTTCTTAATTTCTGTATCTCTTGATGACAATAGAAAATGAAAAATTACTGGATGGGAGAAGGAGCAACATGGAAACAGCACAAACTATTAATAATGAGAATGGGAGTTGGATAAATAGTTCCAGTGGTGTCAGCAGGAATAAGAGGCTGCTTTTTCATTCAAGGACCCTATGGAACAAAATGGAGGCACTTAGTCAATTCATTAAAATATACAGTATTATACCACTGGAAAAAAAGTAAAATGATGGAATAACATCCGTAACAGGGGTGTTGAAGGTTTTATATGACTCAGGAAAATAGAAGAGATAAAAGTATACGGAATCCAGATTAAGTTGGAGTTGGTTTGTTTTAAGTGAGAAGAATCATGGGCAAGAGCATAACTGTGATTGAAATTGTCAGCTTTAACAGGACATATTTTGGTTCACAGGAGCTCTTAGTGTGAAGTCAATTGGGCGGATATAAATGGGGAAAGACCAGAATTTCTTTGAGTCAAAAGAGGAAAATCTATTACAAATGTATATAAAAAGTGTGGGAAAGGGGAGGGGAAATGTTCAAAGAGCTCTAAAAATAATGAGATGATTATTTCTGGAGGAGTGTAGGATTCAAGAAGGAGAAAAATCCCCAAAGAGTAGAAAGAATGGATTGATGAAGAAAACAGTTATAGTTTGGAGGTCAACAAATACAGGGGTAAAAACAGGTTTGACAAAAGTTAGTTAGATTTTGCAAAGATTATTAAAAGAAGTTTTCAAGTATATTTTAGTCAAATAAATAGCATATAGAGAGGGAATAAAATCAGGGGCATGGTCAATCAAATAGAAAATTGGGATTTCATTCAGAGAGAACTGAAATGTCTTCAAAACTGAAATAGTGGCATTTATAAAACTAGGCAATATTTTCTTGTTGACAGGTAACAAGAATTCAGATCAGAAACTGAACAGAGGATCTGGAGGAAATGACAGAGAAGGACCTGCTACAAACACCAGAAGGGGTGTGGGAGGCCAACAAGACACCACAGTGAAGAAAAGGCAGATGTGGTTGTAGAATGTGTCCAGCAAGGTAATTCCAACAGAAAAATATTCATACTGTTGCACAAGGTGGATGGGATCTCCCTTGGGGAGCCATATACAGTCTGAGTGCCCCACAGAGGAAAGGTGGGGCTGGGGACATGCAGGGGGCATAAAAGGGAATACAAAATGTGTTGACAGGCTTAGACATGGGGGAGACTGACACACAATATTATATACATACTAAAAGTGCATCAGAAGGGTGGATACTAGAGGCAGAAGACACATACAAATATATTTTAACGAGCCATAGATAAATCTACTCTGAAAATTAGAAGTGGATTTCTAATCATTAAACAGGGCAAACTTTGCAGCAGTCTTCAAATGAGAGCAGTGAAATAATTGCAAAAATTGTCCCAGTCTGAAGTTACAGGGCATCTAAAAGATTTTATATTTTGCTAAGTAATTGTCAATTTCCTGGTTTAGGTTTTCTTACTATATATATTTAACCTTTTACGAGTAGCGACTTAAAAATTAAGCTTTTCATCTTCTGAGACTCATTTTCAGGCCCTGCAGTCAGGCATTAATTCATTAAACTCTGTGATGCATTAGAGCTACTTGTCTGCTCTTGGATATTATGAATACAAACATTCTCCATCCGGTTGTTTACAGTGCCAGCACTGAATAAACACACAGGAATTACCAGGTGGTTACATTGTTTTACGTATGACAGATCTATGGAGTGCCATTCCTGCTTTATTATCTGTTTATTTTAAACCACTTAATTTAGTGCTGGGGGAGTAGGCTCCTCAGAAGCAATAAACATCTGTTGCTGCTGTTAGTCTGAGCATTTGCAGTCCATAATGTTCTTGTCCCCTCTGGTAGTCGAAGGTAAATAAGGGAGCATCACACAAGTGTCAGCGTGGGGGAAGCTGGGTGGGGAGGGGACAATGTGTGTATACAGAATTAGGGATGGATTTCTTTTCCCCGGTCTGAAAACCTCTCGCAGGTAACATGAAAACCAAAATTTAAATGACGGTCTAATATTAAAAAAAAAAAGATTTCTAAATGCATAAATTAGTCTTGCATACATATATTTCTAAAATAAAAAACCCACCCCAAACAACCCTTGCCAAAACCCAGTAGTGAATATTGCTAACTTTGGGTCAGCGCTTTCTAACCTGAAGTCAGATTTCCACTCAGTTTAGACTGCTTCCTTTCAGCCTTTAAGTCTGAAAAGTCTCTAAGTGGTTATATTTACCTCAGGTAATTGATATTCCATAAATAGGAATGGAAGAGTTTTTAGTGCTCCTTATTGGCACAGTCCTCTATCACTTTTTACCATAAGACCTTATTTTCCGGTACTTTTGTACTTTAAAATGCATGTGACCTTCTCTCCTTCTCTCCACCATATACAAACTGTCCCCTTTGAGATATCTTTTTCCTGCTATTTCAGCTAAAATAGCCATTTTCTGAATTAAGGAAAAATTCTTATTACCCATGCTAATAAAATCATATAACCATTTAATCCAAATGGTCTCATATCCTCTGTATGGTGGAGCAGAGGCTTAGGATCAGAGGAACAATCTTTTGCCTGGGATGAGTTTTCTCTATCTTTATGAAATTTGCCTATCAAGTCACTAGTCTCTGAAAAATCCCATTTTACGGACATTTACTAGAAACATATGAAGTTTGGGAGCTGAAACCCCTGAAAGTGCCTTCGGCACTAAACCTGCTCCAGAAATCCAGCTTCTGAGTGAACTGTTGCTGTTATCACTCCTCCCCACTGCAATTAATTTTCCTGCAGGGATTGGGACCGTGGAGACCTCACTGCCTGAATTCCTCACTAGCTCTGTTAAACATCACCTGCAAATGGTCCCTGGGGTGCCAGAGGAGAAGAGCTCATTCCATCTTGACCACAACGACTGACCTTGGTTGTTCGTGCTGTTTTCAGTTCTTTACTACAAGATGAAATGTTGAGGGTCTAATTTTGATAGCACTGGATATCTTTTTTTTTTAAATTTTATTTTTCTTCTGGGAAATATTTGTAGGGAAAGGAGGGAGGGGAAAAAAAAAGTGTTCTGGCTTTATTTTTTAGTTTGTGAGGGAAATTACTTTTCTTAAAAATGTTAATCATAATGTTGATCATTATGCAAGAACTTGCAAATACTAGAAAAGAAATAGTACCCTTTCAGGAAACACAAGACCTTTATTCAGCCCTGTGTTTAGCTGTATAGGGAGGGTAGGTAATTAATTAGTAAATAAGTGCTCCCTTACAACCACAGAATATGGAGATCTCCCCACAGCATCCCCATGAAAATACTCAAGCATTCAGATCTCCTTTAGCGCGTACCTCTTCACATTCCATAGTTATGACACCTCTATATGATGTTGTGTCATAACAAATGGGAAGATAACCTCACTTTTCTTCTTGTTCATTTTTCATTTCTTCTCTCAAATTATTAAACAGAAAGTGATAAACACTGCAATTTTAGCATTGGAGGAAACTGCCATTTTTTTTTCGCTCCATCTTTCTTTCAGGGATATTTCTCAAGTTCAATTTTCTTTATGCGTGCGAAAAGAATGCAAAGCATAAACCCTTCTGAATCATATTTTTAAACCATTTTTGTCATCTTTGTTGTTCTCATCTTCTTGGTTTTCAATTTGTCTTTTTAAAATGTCATGTCCCAAACTGAATCCAATCAGTCCTGCTGCTGAAGCCCGAGCAGAAGGATTACTGGGCTGGTTTGACACATGCTCTTACTGTTAATATAATCAAGCATAGCATTTGTCCTTTTTCAGTGTGAGCATCTTATATTTGATTCTCAGGAAGTTTATGATTTAACATATAATAACCATGTCTGTAGGAGTGTTCCTTGAGCCACATTTCTCATAAATGTTTGCTTTGGGTTCAACATTCACTAGCACTGCAATTTTTTGGACTGTAAAAGTATATATTTTTTAAAAATACATCTAAGATGCATTAGGCAATGGAAGACTAGGACAAAGTAAGTCTGTGTGGCGGGGAATATGCAGACAACATGTTACAGATTAAAGCAGAGTTTTAAAAATGGCAAATAAAATACACTCTGAATGTCTCACTGGAGGTGTGGTTTCAAGGTCTCCACCAGAGTGAGCTGTTCTTCCAGAGAGCCAGAAGCAGTGACAAGGTTGTGGTAAGTGGATGCAGAAAACTGAAGAGTTTTGTGTCTGGGGAAACAGTGGGCAGGGCATTAAGCAAGAAAACGGCCACTATTTTGTAGAACAGATGCCATTTTGTGGAATGACTGCCATTTTGTGTCTGGGGAAATGGCCGCCATTTTGTGTTTGGGGAAGCGGTGTCCATTTTGTAGAACAGCCGCCACTTTGTGGAATGGCCACCATTTTGTGTTGGGGGAAATGGCCGCCATTTTGTAGAACAGCTACCATTTTATGGAATGGCCACCATTTTGTGTTTGGTGAAATGGCCGCCATTTTGTGGAACAACCACCACTTTGTGGAATGGCCACCATTTTGTGTTTGGGGAAACAGTTGCCATTTTGTGCCAAGGAGTATTTTTTTTTTAATGGAGTTCAGATAAGAGACTCCAGAAAAAAAAGGCACAACTGGATTAGGTCAACTAGCAGGCAAGTTGCAAGATAGTTGAACTGAAGTGAAAAGATGCTTTGCAGAAATAAGTTTAGCAAGTACTTATGACTGAAAAGAGAGATCTGCTCAGGAAAGCTGTGGCCTGGCAATAGGGAAGTGGGTAAGTTCAGGAATGCAAGTAACTGGATGCTAAATCAACATAATAAGGGTAAACTCTTATCCATTCACTTGTATATGTATGGAACTAGTGAGTCTTGGTCCATCAATGTGGATTAGTTGCAGTTTTTTATGGCAGATTGGCACTCCAAAGGTATTTTTTCACCATTGTTTAATGAATCTGCAGTAACTTGATTGTCATGGAGAACACAGACAGCCACGAGTGCTGCATTTTAATCATTCTGACATACTGCAGAAAATCATAGTGCTATTGCTGTTAATTCAGGGAATATGAGCACAGTAATGGTGACATTTGAAACAGAAGGGACAGTAGGCACTTTCTGGTAGGGTGCAAAAATGTGCTACCAGGATGTCTTAGCTACAGATACCACCTTCTGAGTCTTGAAATGGATGTTGAAATCAATACTTGAAATAAATTGAAACTGCTACTCTAGACCATTTTGCTTTTTCACTACCAAATATTTTGCTGTCTTAATATGTAAGTTCTAAGGATGTGATGGTCAGTTTTCTGTGACCGCATTGACCAACCTTCACATCTTCCCAGAGGAAAAAAATTGTAATATTAGAGCTCTTCGAGTCCTCTTACCTCTTAGAGCAAATTATATACAATTTTAGTAATTCCTCCACAGATCAGAGAAAAAAAAAATCAGTCTTTTCTGAGATCCTTGGAGTTCAAAGTGGTAGAGCAAGAGTATGTGCTTGGCAGGGCAAGGCTGTAAGACAGGCAAAGCTCACAGTTAAAAATATCAGACCAGAGATATGAGATAACCAGTCATAGACTGTCACTAATGAAAAAACCCTTAACATATACTTTGAGATTAAACATGTTAAAGAAAGACATTATCTAGAATATGATGTAATTACATGGATCCAGCTGTAAAACACACTGAGCAACCCCAGTTCCCACTGTGTGCAAAATTCTTACACTTGTTTTTTAGAATAATGCAGAACAGCAATTCTGCAGTAGCTCCCCTGTGGGTGCTGCAATTTCCACACCAGGAATATTTTTGTATGGACTAAATGTGGCCTCATATGGGGGTAGTGGAGAACAACCATTAGACCTGAAATTTCCTCCCTAATTTATCCCATAGTGGCTTCCATCTGCAAACAATCTGGTATCATTCCTTATGCCTCATTTCTGCAATCTCCTTCTGTGAGAGAAGTCAAGAGAAGGATAAAAGCAGGTTAAAATTTCAGCAGGTAGATGATTTCTCTGAGAGTTGTGGGCATTTAGCACCTGCAGGATTGAGCCTCAAGGCACTTATTTTTCCTTCACATCCAGACAAGTTTTCAGTTCCTGAAATGAGACCTCATAGTGTATAAAAATGAATGCTCAGTGTCTCTGTTGCTGTAATTCTATTAGAGAAAGTGTCTGGTATATGAGGGAAGCCAAATGTTACATTAACACCTTAACTAGTCCTAACGCTGTCAAACTTCCGTTACTTTTCATTAAAAGTAGTGAAGTCAGCTTTTTATGGCCTTTATCAGCATTGTGGAATGAGGGGTAAGACATCCACTAAATTCTCTATTGGGCCATTTTCTCTAGGTGAAATTCAGCGTAATGATTTCAGCAGAGGAAGAGAATTCTTGAGAGCAAAACCTCCGTGTAGCAGTTTGATTTTAGTGCGGAAGAAAGTGCATGTGGACAAGAAAAATGGGCAAGTACAGGGGATTTGAGAGTTGGCCTTTGTTCTATTGTATGGAGACGTAGCACACGGGAGTTTTGACCTCTGCAGTGGCAAGAGAAACCAGGGGGAATCATATAAAATCAGATGAGTTATTCTGAAATATATGCAAAAAAGTAATTAAAATTGTTTATCAGAAATTACATATATAACATATATTTTATATATATAAGGCCAAATTAAGGTTTTATAATTTTAGGTGTGGTATGTATGCCCAATCAAAATTTTGCCTTTTGATTACAGTAAAAGATAAAATTTTATAATAAATACCCAAAAACCCATGTAGATTGATCTATTTTGATAAGAATGCAAATATTCTGATTTTGGTTATGTTACCAATTTAAACCTCCAGTTTTTAATGGAAATCTAAAGTTAAAAAAAAATGACCCAGACACCTCAGTGGCAGTTAGGAGTTTAAAAGTTGTGCTGAGCCTGGACATACTGGCCAGGCTCTGTACTATTGCCTTGTGTTATTCAAGATGAAGAGCAAAATGACTTGCTTGTGGCACTGTGAATTTGTATTTTAGTCAGGTACAGGCTAAATATGCTTTAACTATCCAATGCAAGCTTGAAACAGGCTGACCTGTCTTGCTCTCAGAGGGAAAATCGGATACTTTCACATGTCCTCTTTGAAAATACATGTCATTATGGGATACATTTTAAATTCTACTTATACTGGACGTCACTGTAAGGTTTTACCTGCAGAATAATCCCTGCACACGTTTTTAAATGAGGATATCATGAAATACACTATAAAACACGTATATTTTTTCTGTCAGTAAACCTTCAGTTGCATATAGTGAAAATTTGAGTTACAAACTATGAGCTGAAATGTTTTTTTGGATTGTGATTTAAATAAATCTTTCACCAGTAAACTTAGTGTACTTTGAGGAGGGATTATAAAGAAATGGGAGAAAGTTATAAAATAGAAATTGATAAAAGGCTTATTTGGTCTTTGGGAGTCCTGTGCAAGCAGCTAAAAAAGTCTTTGGAACAGAACCAATCTCTCTGTGAAAGCTTTATTGATTACACAGAGAAAAGTCCATTTTAAACACTTTCATAGCACTGTGTTGCCTGAGGAAGCAAAATCTATTACACTTAGATTATGAACTTTTTGTTTATGAACTCAGCTGTCTTAGTGGACAGCTGGAAGAAACCAGCACTATTATTTCTTCTGTCTATAAAGCAGAGTTATTAAAAAGCCCATATTTTCCCCATGTTTGTACTGCTGCTGTTTTCAAAACCATCCGTAGTGTGAAGGCCTGTGCTCCAGCTGGACCCAGCGTGTGCTGCTGTCTCTTGGAATGGTTTTCCAGGTCAGACAGCTTCTCAGGTCCAGACCCTCAGTACAGAGTCCCTACCACACACCTCTGGTGGATCCCATCTGGGCTGTACTCCCTGATTAGTATTTCTGTAATTGCTCCGGTTGCTTTAGGCATTTTTCAGGCTCTGGGTGATTTAGTTGTGTTAGGAGAATGACTCAGATCTATCTATGGTTAAATAAGCTGTGAAATAAGCTGCCCAAACAACTATCACTCATCAGGGTGAATGCTGCCTCATAGGAAGAATTTCCACTTCTCTATGACCTAAGAAAAAGTCTAAGCCAGAAAAATGATGGGGAAAAGAGTGATTGTTTCTCTTTCCCTTTACTTTAGAGGGGTGAATGTGGGGCTGCAACCAAGGATGGCGTGAATTTGGAAGGTGCAGGAAATTTCCACCTTCTGGGGAGAATGACAGATGCTGCTGGAGGGGCAGGAAAAGAGCAGGGAAGGGCATGGTGAGAGGCTCAGAAAGACAACAGGGTCTCAGCTGAAAGCAGCAGTGGCTGTGAAACTCATGGGCTGTGCAGGTCATCTCCACCCGTGGTGTCTGAGATTGGAGCCAGTGGGACTGAAAGAGCTCTTGGAGAGCAGGAAAGGGGAATTGCATGTATGCTGTGTGGTCACGTATTTCTTCTTGTCTCCAGTGATGGGCCTGACATTTGGCATCTCATTGAGGGTGACATGATGTGACCTGCTTGTTCTAGCACTGGGCTTTTATCAATTTGTGCTCATACCATCAATCCAGCCAAAGCTGATACCTGTAAGTTCTTAAAGTCCCAGGTACTGTGCAGTTGATTAAACTGACTCTGAAACAGCATCTTCAAACCCTTTTTTCCCCACAGGCTCAAAGCATGTAGAGAAAAGGGTGAAAATGATAAAACACCTTACTTACTTCCACCAAAATTTTTCCTTGGAGTTTACAGATGTTTTCATTCCAACTGACCCTCATTTCTGATGGTGAGAAACAGACTGTGCTGTGCACAGCATGTTTTCTCTCTCCTCTTGTAATACCTTGCCAGCCTGACAAGTTTTAATGACTCCTTGGAAATTTTTTTAACAACAAAACAGAAAAGGATGGGAGAAAGATTTCTTGCCTGCAATATCAAAAGTTAGAGTCTGCTCATTTGTACAATAGCACTAGGTGGTTGCTCTTTTACCAGAGATTTAAGTCTCATAGAAGTTGTGGATAAACACAGAAGTACTGAGAAAATGCCTCAAAGCATTTGCAGTCCTATTCTCTTTTACTCAGCTTCTCTTTTCAATATAGCTCACAATGGAAGCTTTAGCAGGAGAATTAGAGAATAGTACAATGAAATGATAGAATGCTTATAAGATTAACAAACTCTCTATGTTTTAGATCTAGGCATACCAGCTTTAATTTCTGTTAGCTGAGAACTTGCAGGGTTTAGATTATAGTCTGGCAGAAGTATGTTTGAAATGTATGTTTATGACTTAAAACTTTCCAAAAATAGTGCATTAGGATCCTTTAGCCCTTTTCTCTGCATAAGTATTAGTGAAAATTAATGCAAATATTTGCTCTTTGTATGAGCAATAAGGACTTGTAAAACTTGCTACAAGTGTAGCAAAGTGTATGATTGGATGAGTAGGAACTGATTTTGGGGAGAGGAATGGATTTCGGTGGATATCCCATTCTTCTTACAGCATGAGAGAAGCTGAATAAAGATCTCAGATCCACCTCTTAGTAGAGCTGCTTCTTTTAGGTTCCTTTCTCTTGTGGATTCTTTAATCATTTTTCTTAAAGATCACTGCACCACTGTTCTACTCCTGATCTAGAGGCCCCTGAAGTTAATTGGGAAGTCTTCCCTGGCTGGGTTTGATTTTCACCCCTTACATTAAGTCATTTTTGAGAGCATTCTCAGTGGTGCTGGTGGTAATCTGAGAGCAGTAACATACAGAACACAGTTCAGTTTGGAAATACCTGAAAAGCTCTTATATTTGAGCACTGCCATTCCTATAACTTTCATTCTGAATAAGAAAACACTGCAATGTCACATTTTTGGGATCCAACTGCTTTTTTACCATTAACAATACCAGCTTCTACTACTTTATGTCATTTTCTAAAGCTCCAAGAAATCGACCTTTCCTTTAAAGATGTTTTACCGCAATTTAGAACTTGCCAAGTACTTTATAGCTGCTGAAACAGAGCTCTGTGATTAAATAAGGGCCTCTAAATAAATGTTTGTGATCTTTAAACAAATTACCTTAATTCGAGGTTTCTGTCTCACGACACCTGATGTATCTGTGCTGTCTAAAACTGCACGACCTGAAAGGAGAGATGGTATTGACAAGCTTTAAATTGGGCTGTTTGGTTTTACTAAAGTTTAATTAAAAAAGAATTGGAGTTCTCCAAAGCACTCAGTGGGAAGGAAGATTGTATTGGTGAAAAATCATGTGGTTAATTTACAAATGTGCCTACAAATACCAGCCAGACATTTTAAATGCAAATAGACTTATCAGGCCACATTCGTCATATTTAATGAATTTGCCTTCATGTATCTTTTGGCATAAAGTTAATTTTCTTCTTAGGCTTAAGCAGACTTTAACAGCCAGCCCAGAAACAGGTATATGAACAGGTGCTATGGGCTTGCTACAACTTTGAACAACAGGTGTGTGATGACAGGAAATGATAATGGCTCAAATTACTTTTCTGAGCTTTCCTGCTCGGCAAACGTACAGTTCTCAAAAAAACCATCCCCTTCCTCCCCAGTGCCTGCAAGGCACCCACTTTCTGCTCCTTGTAACTCAGTCGGCTCATTCATGTAACTACATGCATTAATCTTGTGCTTTTGCCCCAAAAATATGGGAGCAGAACATGGTATCCCCTAGAACCACACCCTGCAGCAGAACTGATTCCATTTTGTGTTCTGTGCAGATGTGAGCCTCAGACTTGGGTGATCTGGGAAGCAGTGTCTTTCAGGTTTTCTGTGTCTTCTCTATATCAATTTTTATCAAGAAATGCTTCAAGATAATTACCTTTTTTTGTTCTATTTGTAATATTAAGACTTCAGGTTAGAGTTTGGTTTAGTAAAGAAGCAACGGCACGTGTGCTGTTATTTAAAAAATTGCATCAGATTCAAGAGATGAAGAGCAGCAATGTAAACAGTGAGGTAAAAGAGAAAAATCAGTTCTCCATTTCTCTCTGAAAGTTTACTTAACTTCTTTTGCCTGGACAGACTTTTGATAGATTCTAAACATGGAACTGTAAAAATAAAATTTTCAGGCAGACAAAATGCTATAAGCAATGTGGTGGTAAAACCTTGCTTGTCCCCCCTCACCTACCATATCCCCACACTCAATTATTATCAACACATAGCGGCCTAGATCTTCCTAGTGAGTATCAAGCTTGTGTAACCATGCCAATTTTTGCAAACTCTTAAAGAATAATTTCAAAATTAAGTACACGCCTCATCAGTCTGATTTGCAGGAAATGGAGAATTATCAATCACAAATAGAATGCTGTAAGTAAAACTTAATTCTATGTGTGAATGCATTACCTAAATATGGTTCTGCTATTATAAAAACAGTGCTTTAGATAAGCTAAATATTTCAGCTTCCCTTTCAAATTGGCATCTTTATACATCATCTCTGATACCTTTGAAGCTGGACTTCACTCAGTGACTTCATTTCCTTGCTACTGGGTACAAGGTGATCTTTTGAAAACTGAGCTCCTGATTTTTAGCTGCACACATAGGGGCGCATTTTCTCAGTTTGGCTAAATCTGGTGTCTTTGAGACACCTTCATCTCATACAGCTTATTAATGTTTCAAAAGATCTGCCTTGGGGTCACAGGTACCATCATCTGTGAGAGAAAAATCCGGACTTTGTAGGAAGTTTGTTGTTTGCTCTGCTCTGAAGCTGTAGCACGTTTCCTCTGAACCAACAGCTTGGTTTCCAAATTTCAAGTTCAATGATTCATTTTGAAGATCAAAAACAAACCCCGTGAATGATAACAGAATTTACACCCTTGTGCAAATCTTTGGACAAACTGAGTAGAGGTGCAGTTGGTATGAAAAGGGAAGATTGAGCCTGATGAGACACCTTAGTGGAAACTGGAGGGGCAATAAGATAGGTTCTGCAAAGGGAGAGTTAAGAGAACAGTTAGGCCATGGACAGAATAACAAGCAAAAGGTGGGGTGAGACAAGTCAGGCTACTGAAAGAATGAAAAGAAGTATAAATTAGGTAGAAAAACGTTAGGGGTGAGTGGTGGGTTGGAGGGTATGAAAATGCAGCAATGGATCAGAGAGTGCAAAGGAGGAGGTCATTGCAGACTGTCAAGAGGAGTTTCTATTAACAGCTGGATTTTGGCTGGTGTTGAGGGAAAGGGACCTCAGGCAGCTTCTGTAAACAATGAGCTTAGAGGTGAGAGGGAGAAGAGTGATATTTAGTCCATGAAGTGGGGTTGAAGGCCAGTGAAATCGTGCTGGGTCAGAGAGGAGGTGCAGATTTGAGGGGAAAAGCTGATTCTGGTGTACTAGTTCATCTTCATTGCATTTGAAGCCAAACCAAATAGGAAGTTGACAGGAAGTTTACAAAATATGGCTGGAGGAGTACAGGGGTGGGTGCATTTACTGACTTGTTTAGAGTCCAGGAGACATCAGCACATTATCAGCTTCAGTTCCACACTTAAGGGAAGATGAGGCATAGAATTTGGTCATTTTGAAGGAAGAGTTTGAGGCTTAAAATAGTTGGATCCTGTAATCCATGGGCATACATTTTATGTAAGTGTTATGAATATATTAATTACATTTAAAGACTAAACTGCTTTGACTCTGAAGGAATGGTTAGGATAACATACCAATGTTTCTATATGAAACAGGCTTTTATCTTTCCAATTCCCATCTCAGCTATTATGAAAATAATGTTTTTTCTTGTTTCTTCTTAGGGATAGCTTCTTTTTATTGTTTTTTCTTGTGAAGTTCTCAGATATTGAATTAGACTTACAGAGAGCTGTCATTATTGTCCTTCATTATCTGGACTTTTCAATGAAGGTACTAGGCAGTAAGGACAATCATATCTACGCCATATACTCTTTTAACCAGATCACATTAATCTCTTGAGTTTTCTTTATATAATTTAGTAATGCGATTAGAGAAGTAAAATGCCAGAGCTATATTCGTCCTTTTAGAAGACACTAGGTACTAAAAGAAAGCCCTCCTGTTAAATGAATTTTTATAATGTAAGCTGGGCATGAATTCAAAACACTATTACACTTGGACCATAAATGTGTTAAACTGAAATAACAAAATTAGAGGGGACAATAAATAAAACTTTGGGGGTGTGCTTTTACTGCCTTAACAAAATGAATTCCTTATAATCATGGGAATTATCACATCACTAATGGAAGAATTTTTCTGGGAAACAGCCCAGACTATCTGTCTCATTCCAGCAAGTTCAGACGTTATCCATAGGGTTCAGTCAGTGCCGTTCCTTTATCTGTTGCCAATTGCCATATACAGTTGTGCTGAAAGCACTAGGTAATAGCAGCAAACCCCAAAAAGATGCCTCTAGAGCAAATCCCTCCCAGTTTATTGATGCCACTGAAGAATGGCACGCACTTCTGAACAGATGGAGAGGGTTTAATGTTATAGCACAATAAAAAAAATCCTTAATCAAAGAACAGTACATTAAAAGAATTAAAAGAGGGTTAATATTCGTTGCTTAATGCACAGGAACAGCTTTTTTATTGAATTACATTGGAACAAATTTTGCCTTTCTGCACACTTCAGCACGCAGCATTGAGCAGAAGAAAATGGTGTTGAGTACAGGACAAGGACAAGAGAAGCAGAAGGTAAAGAAAGAACTGATGTAAATAGAAATCCAAGCTTAATTTCCTAAGTCTCAGACTTGGATGTGTTGTTTGATACTTAATTTTAGAGCTCTTAATTAAGAGGATTCTCCCATATCTTTAAATACTTCTGTTTGCAAAGGGGGATGTTTAAACTTATGTGATTCTGGTTGAAACCATAGAGGCCTCCTGATGCCAGAAGGGTCATTTGCTACATTTGCTGTTCTGTATTGTTGCAAAATCAGAGTATATATGGATATAAATTGTTAGCAAGTCTATTTAGAAATGATCAGGAAATTGGAATATGGATCTAAGTCTCTTAAACCTGAAAAATTGGTTGGTAAAGCCAAGAGGGTGTATGTGTGTGTAGGTTCAAGAAGCGCATTTCCACTAAGTTCCTGACACCTAATCTGAGCCCCTGTAATGTTCCTGCTAAATCACATC
This sequence comes from Neopelma chrysocephalum, assembly GCF_003984885.1. Lineage (NCBI taxonomy): Eukaryota > Metazoa > Chordata > Aves > Passeriformes > Pipridae > Neopelma > Neopelma chrysocephalum. The sequence goes on along the minus strand of NW_020897739.1, from coordinate 1,290,519 downwards.
AAGCAAAAATATTCCTTAAATTGTTTCTCTTATTTCAGCACTAATTTATACCTTTTCAGCCTCCTATGGCAATACAATTGTACTCTATTTTTAGATCCTGCAAACCAACCTCTACTATTTCTTATTTTCAGGATTTGGATGCTAGTGGCAAAACATTATGTGTATCAGTCCCTAAAATGAATTTATTCTCATGTTTTTATTTTGCTTATGACTTTTATTCTGCATTAGTGCTAAATTTCCTTAGATCCTATCCCCACTCAGAACTGATTAGTCAGAACTGAGCCCAGAACCTCCCATGTACCTCTTGAATGGTCTCACTTGAAACATTTGCAGCAATCACAGGGGCAAGACATTATCAAGTCTCGTAGTCCTACAGCCTCCCTTTGGAACCCAGTCTTTTTAATTACTGACCACAGTGTTTAGAAATTAGGAACTTAAATCCAGGAGTTTGGGTTGGACAATTTTATGTTTGGTTTTTAATGTGAGAGAGAAGTTCATCTTAAGCTTTCCTTAATTGGCTTTATCTGAGTTAACTGTGGCCAGATATTTTCTTGAAATTTCCCCAGAGAGCACACACACAAAGCTTTGTGTAAAATGTACTTTTAATAGCTATATAATCCTAATAATGCTGGTCAGGAGAAATGTTGTGTAATGTCCCACAGAGAACCTTTCCATAAATTGTTTAAGAGTGATTGCAGACATACACAACTAATTACCTGTGCCTATCTGAACTGCAGGGATTAGATCAGGATGTATGTATCTCTTTCCCATCCCTTCCCCTGATTTTCAGAAATAAGAGGCAAAATACTCTCAGTGGTGTCCACTGAGATTAAATTGCTGTATTTTGCAGCTCAAAATTGAAATTCAGGGAGCTAATTTTAATATTATTCACTCTGTAGGGCTCTTTGCATCTGATATTGAGGACTGGGTTTGTACCGACTCATGCTGATAAAGGCTGTGTTGCAGGGTTTCCATAGTGCTCTTGTTTGCCCCATGTTGGCATCTGTGAGCTCTCAAATACATTATAAAAAAAAAAAAACAACAAAAAACCAAAAAGGTCAAACAACAACCCCCCAACTCCAACCACCAATAAAACAAATGATGTTTGCAATCTGTACTTCTATCCATTCCTCCCTGATGATCATTAATTTCATTGTCTACTCTATGTAAAATCTCTGAACTGTAATCAAGTTCTGAAGTCCTGTCTAGGTGCCTACTTTGCAGAATCTGACTTTTGGCTCAGTCTTCTCTGCTGAGATGCAGTTTGTACCAGAATCATGTCCGGTTTCTTGCATTGCCTGTGTGGTTTTTTTCAATCTCCTGCTTTATCTAGGACTTAATCAGGAGTTGATTAATGCCATACACAGTATATCATCTGCGAGTCTGAGGGAAGTAATTTGGAATTAAGATCCACTAACTGATCTGCAATCCTACCCATAATAGATGCCAGCTCCATTGAAATATACTCTGTGACAGTCTGGGGAGAACTGACATACCTATGCTACTCCAAAAATTACAAATCTTACATGCAGCTACTTAAAAACCGTGAAATACTCTGATTTTGACTTTAAAAGCATATGAAGTTAAGCATATTTCCTGATAAACAAATAGAAAGAACCCTGATGAAGGGACACTAACATCTGAAATTTTGACTAAGGCTGAGATTTGAGGTGCTATGTAAGATTGATGTTTCAGATAAGTCCAAGATTCAACACATGTGCCTGATTGATGCAAGTTTGGGTCTTTTTTTCTCTGTATCAGGAGAGCCTGAAATCTCAGTAATCCATCTCTTGCTTAAAATAACATTCTGAAAACAAAGTCAGCACAGCACAAATTGCTTTACTTGACCTGTAGTAGAAGAGGCCTTTCTAACAATGTGCTCTGGCACCTCTGCAGCCTTAGGAGCTGAATTTGCAGCCTACATCTGTACTTCCAAAAAGAAAAAAATAAAAATGTATTCAAGCTGTTTGGCACCCAGAAGCCAAAAGGCAGGATATCACACAAGTTCATGGAGCTGAACTCTCTTAACCTCATGAACAGGAGGCTGTATCCAGGCTGCCTGAGGGGAGCAGTCCCTGGGCTCTGCTAATGCCTGATGTGCATCAGGAACGCCCAAATCTGGCTGTGGGCATTGCCTGGTGTAAGAATAGAGGTGAGGGTGTGCCAGGGGCTCTGCACATGCCCCTGACCTGGCAGTGCTTAGATTCCAGCACAATCGTTAAGGGGAAAGGAAAATGTTCCTCCTTGCATTGCATTTCTAAAGTTTTACTTCCCCTTTATCACAATGATGTCTCTCACCATTAAATGAACTCCTTTTCACACATTTTCTGGCTTCAGAGTTGCTGGTGGGGAGAAAAAAAAAGTGCTTGTGATGTTTATTCTTTCTTCTGTGAAACAGAAAATAACACCACCCAGCTGCCTCCCAGCAGTTCATTAAGCTGTACAGCTACACCCTTCTCACAGTGGAAGGATAAGTCTTGATATTTGTTTTGAGTGGCTTTTTAGCATGGTTTCCTAGGGAAACTAGGCTTGTGCCATCATATAGGAAGTGGCAGAGGAGATGGAGGAAAGGAAGGAGTGAGTCTGTCTGTGTGTGTGACCCCACTGTTGAGCCACTGGCTGTTCTTTCCCTCTTGGTTGAGAGAGATCCCTTTAGACACTTTAATAGATGGTGAGATGTTAGCTAGACCTTCTCTGGCACTGACATAAGCAGCCAGCAGACTAAACTCATAAGCAAGTAGACTTCATTAATTCACATGATAGCAGAACTGCTTCTTTCACTCTTTCATATTTTTTTCCATGGGAATGTCAACAAAACCTATATGAACATGAAAAAAGCCAGTTTTGCTAAAATAACTTTCTCAAGTGGAAAACGTTCAACTGTTATACTACACACAGACATACACATGTGAGCACAGACATGCCATTTTTTTCTGTGAAACATATGCACACACATATAGACACAACAGATGTTTTTATCTATGGAGAAACTTCCATAGTTTAAAGTTACATAATAATCCCATTATTTTCTTGCTAGAGTTTTCTTTCTCCATCTGGTAGACTGGCATTTTGCAAAGCAGTTAAAATAGCCCAGCTCTTAAAAATGTTTTAAATTGTCTGGTCTGATAGACTTCAGCTGAAGGTAGAATTATTTTTGTGATAATCAATTATTGTGCTGAGACACAACTGAAATTCAATCCAAATATCTGGAAGTCCAAATCTCTATGGATCAGCTTGTTGATTGTAAACAAATCAAAGCCAGAACAGCTTTTTCTTCTCATAAAGCTACATTATTTTTATGAACAAAAGAAGAGAAAAATAGCCAAGTTTAAAACTGTTAGTGTTGGAAATATTCTGCCTTCTCCCCAAACTAGATCCAAATTCAGTCATGTAGATGGCACTTCTTGAACATGGAGAGAGTCCAGATGCAATACCATGTACCACAGCTACTGTGCTGTGCTTCTTAAACACTACACTGTTGTTTAAACTGCAAAGATAATATATAGAAATGGAAAAAGAAAAGCAAACATCTCAGCCTCTGTTCTATTCTTGCTGAGAAGAAAACTAGCATAACATGAATCTCAAATATCAGTAAACCAATTTTTTTAGAAGCTGTAGTCCAACGTTATATGTTATTTCTGTTAGGAAAAAAAAGTTAAACTCATATTGTTTACCTTCTGCAGTTATCAGTCTAGAGGAAGTAAAAGTAGAAAATATTTTTGTAACATAGCTTTGAGTAAGTATTGAATGTCTGATAGAATGAAAAATGACATACATTAGTTACATCAGGTTTTGTAGGTGACTGAATGGATGGACCTGCAAACATATAAAGGTTCATAATGCAGCAGAGATACTGCAAATGCTTCTTTGACTCATTGGTAGCACTGAGGCAACATCTCATATTGGACATAAACCCAGGAGCATTTTAAGTAGAAAAATAAAGATGTTAAAACATTTACAAACATGTAGTAAATCCAGTTTGTGATACAAATTGAACCTCTTTGTTTGCTTGAATTTTTACATGCTTTGTGTTTTGCACCTCTGTAAAGAAGGATGGTGTGAAAGCACTAAAATGAATCCCTGAAGTTTTGGAATAGCAGAATTGTGTGGGGTTTAGGACCCACATGCATGTTGGCAAATATTATGGCATTGCATAGATCCCTTGTGCTAGAGTTGCCAATGAAACAAAAAATAAACAAGGTTAAAAACGTCCCTCTTGCACACAAAAGACAGGTAACTTTGTTATCCTAAAAGAGGAAAAAATCTTTTGAAGCAATTCATCTCTCAGTGAAGCTTCCCATTTTAAAACCCATGAGCTAAAATTATGAGGGACACTTGTGAGGGCTTTTTTCCCCAGATGTCAATATGCAACTCCTTGTTTGTTTAACCGGCTAAATGGACGTGAATCACGCTGACATTTGGGATGGGTATTCAGAGCAGAATAGTGCTTAGCGAAGGGAGCCTGAGGCCACACATTAAACAAAGGGAAGCAAACTGAGCGCTGCCTGCCCATTTATCTGAGCATTGACCGCCCCGTGAGAGGAGCTGAGCACAAGCCCTCCAAGAGAATTTGTCCCCGGGCACTTACATTTGTATTTAGAGCAGCACGGGCTGCCCACATTTTGCATTTCCCAGTGTTTTACTGCTCGTGTTTGCTTTGAGTTTCACACCTTGTTAATGCTTGTCGGAGGGAAAAAGGGATGGGAACTTGGTTGTGGTACTTCACTGCAGTCTGTTATTAATTCTATGAGAGACTTAGACCTTATGCACCATAAGATAAAAGGGGACACCTCTGTCTTGTAGGAGATCTCTTTGCAAGGAGGGATCTAGCTGGAGGACATAGTGCTAACACAAAAGCAAACTAAAAGACTGAGTTTTCTCCTGAAACTTCATAATACTTGAAGGAAGAGTCATTCAGGAAATCTTAACAGGCTCTGTGACTAACACAGGGAGCTCACTGACCTTTGCCCATACAGCAGAATTCATGGAGTGACGGGTTTATGATGGAATTATGAGTAAGGCTGGACCATATGATGAAACGAGCATCAGAGTTTTGATCCATCATCATCCACATTCTTTCTGGAGCTGTAAATGGTATTTTCAGCGCAGTACATGCCTGTGCCTAAGATATTAAGTGCCTTTTGGTCTGATGAGAAATATGGTGTGTCCTTTCTGCTCTGTGGTGTACCAGCTGGGTATATACCAGAAGGGAAACAGTGTCTGGGTTCTCTGCACTGTATAGGGTAGACAAGTCATTAATTTATCAATATTGGTACTGATTTTCCTCAAGGATCTAAATTTCTCAAATATGACAAGAAAATGATGATGTTAACTTCTGGGTTTTTTTCAGATGCAAGGCTCCCCAAATGCTATAAGAACACAGGACCTGATTCTGTCATAACTACCTGGCACCATGGCTGAGATTTTGACAGGCCTTCCTGAAGTCCCTGGAACGTCCTTCAGGGTTATCTCGGTGCTGCTGGATAACTCTTTGTTGTGAGGCTCAGACATAAAACCTGGGGCATATATAGCAATAGGCAGAGATCACAAATATCTCTAGAATTCATGGACTTCAGAGCCTGTGCCGTTTTGGGATGCAAAGTTACCTGGAGTACATCATTCTATTATTAAAAACCAGTACATTGATATAATCTCTTACATGACTGGTGAAATACACGTATATATCACAGTCTAATTGCACTTGCAGGCATCTAAGAATGACTCTAACATTACTTTAAAAGCACACCAATGATTTTTTTTACTTTTCTACTGATTCATTCTCCTTTCTTGTGCATGGCAGAGCATGATTTATAAGAATTGGTATGTCTGCTGGTGATATGTAGTAACATGTCATTCAGCAAGGAAAAAGAAGTTTCATCTTGTTAATATTCCATATTTCATTTTGTTGGTTCAGTGAACCTTTACATATGTATTCATGAGACTGTGCCTGTAGATGAATGTGGAGATAGAATTAGCAACAGAACCAAATGCAGAATGTTAGAAATGATCTGTAAAAGGTTTCAAATCCTTCATTTCTGAGACAAGAATTACAACTAGACTGGAAAAATGGCACAAGGTAAAAGAATTGCAGTGACACTTCACTGTAAGAATTGAGAAGAAAGGTAGAAATCCTAGTCATTGTATTTAGAACATCAAGGTCATAATGTTTTAGTTGTTCTCAGATGTTGCAACATGGAGAATTAAGTAATTGTACTGGAAATACGTATACACTAGTTAATTTTATATGATTTTTCCATTAAGGTTTCAATTCCCTTTATTAGAATTGAACTCTTAAAATAAATTCTTTCTACTAATTACCTTTTTAAGACTATAATGCAAATAGATTACATTGAACAATAATAATTTATTTTCATTCTTTCTGGCTCTGTCTTCATTTGAATGACAAAAATCATAACTGAAGTAGAAAATAGTGCAGATGTAATCCATTCTAGTGTCACAAAACATAAGAAGAAAAAAGTAAGGCAACAATATCTAGTTTTGGCATGCCTAAATTACTCATAGGAGTTAATACCTATTTTTCCCTGTCAAATTCTTTCTTGAATTTCACAGTGGTTTAGAAGTAATTTATGTGCAAAACACTGTAGCAGGCATACAAGATGGGATCTAATTATTCCATTCAGAGAAATTTTAAAGCTGCAAATTTTAGGCCTCCAAACATGCCACATGTCATGGTCTGAATGCAGGGTATAACAAAAATGTTAGGGATACTGATTTTATAAGTTCAGGTTTTCCAACACAAAAATGTTGCAGGATACATGGAGTAAAATCCTGTTAAATTTACAGGACTGACCACAAGGAGGTTTGGGAGATCTTTTGCCATGTGCCAATCAGAAGGAGGGAATTTATCAAGCCACTACTGTAGCTTGAATTAAAGTACCATGGAACATGCATTTTAAACAACTTGATATTAAAATGTTTTCAAATGTTTAAATGTTTCACTTCAAACAGCAGAAAGGATCTATTAGGCTGATGTTGAGCTCTGTCATTGCAGTCAGCTTGGCATCACTCAGTTTTACATGGTGTAAGTGCTAGCTGCTCTTTAATCCTGATTTCTCCACAAGTGCTCTTTTTAGTGGAGCCTTTTTTTGCATTTCCAGTAACATGCAGGAGGTAGGGAATGGAGCCATTTTTAGGTCAGTTAAATCCCAAAAATGCTGTCAGACACAGCAGAGAGAGAGAGCAGATTTATGGAACCAGGCTCTGGTAGTTTGTGCCATGTCAGAAATGCCATCAATAATCAGGGGGTGAGGAACACTCCCTAAAATACATCCCTAGAACACATAGACTCTGAGAAGTGACTCTATTGTTCGCTATTTTTGTGTTTCAGTGCTTCATCTCAAACTGTGATTCTGCCTATGTAATAAAAGTGTTATGTGCTTGCATGTATATTGCTTACAGTGACTTTGTTTTAAATATTTTTAATTGTCAGAAACGAAAGAGAGGAAAAGATGTCAGCAAACCCTTGAAAGCTTTGTCTGCAGTCTGAAAGCCAAAGCTTTGCTTTTTCTGGTTTATACCTCATCAGTCATGAAGATTTTGCAGTGAGGGCTGAGTTGATGCCAATGCTGGTAAGCCAAAATTGAACCCAGCTCACTTTTCTAGGACTCTATTAACTTTGCAGCACTAGCAGGACTAAAAATGAATAACCATTTATTTCAGTTACTAGGGGAATCAACCATGTCTTCGAATTTACACCGGTAGGAGCTCAGTTAAATAAAAAAGGCACTGAATGCAGAGTAGAATTGTGCTTTAATGGTGAAGGAATGCTGCTCTGGGGTTGTTGGCTCTCAGTTCTGTTTCTGTATGTACATTCATCCATCACAGAGACAAGATGGGCCACGGGGCTCCTTCACATCATGTGATACAGTATTTGGCAATGCACTGATTGTGCCTAACTCAGAAATGTGTGCACAGTGGTACCTACCAGCACTATTTACAAAGTTCCCATTGCCAAAATGTATCTTCTCAGCCTTACTTGCATTACCTTCTTCAAAACACCTGCTTTGCAGCCATGGGAAATGTTACACTAAAAATCAGGGGTTTAATCAAAAATATCTTTCACTGATTCGGCCTCTCCAAAGTGTGTGCTCTGCTGTTCATATCACAAACAAATATTTGAGGATGTCTAAATTAATCGGTAGTATTTAGTCAAGGTTATTAAGAAAGTAATATCAAATTAGGTTTGTGCTCCTCCAATATTAAACTATTCTGATTTCGGTGAGGTTTTTCAATGATTGCTGCAGGTTTCATCCATTATCTCCCTGTCCTATATGTATATTGGCAGATTGCATTTGAACACAACAGGCTGAGGAATTCCATTCTGAAAGAAATACATGATTCATTCTTTCTGATACACATGTTTGAATTTTTGTATCTTCTCAAAATTTACCTTATGTTCACAATATCCTTAGTCTATAAAGGCCTGATTTTAGCAACTGTACAAACATGTTAGGATATGTGAAGAGATCCTAATTTCTGAAAGCTTTATTTCCCCCCACATTTACATTATAAATGGTCACCTTGCTCTAAAAGATCTTAAAGATCATTCAAAGAAGTATGAACTGTATCAATTTCTACAGTTATGTTAAGCAACTGAAAGGATGAAAAGAAAATAAGAAGAAATTTAAATTGGTTTTCCACACTCTTATTTTATTCGCAGTATAAAGTACTGTTTGCTATAGTAATCAAATAAATATTCTGATTTAATCTCCTCAGCTAAACAGAGTTTTGCTCCCATTCAGCAAACTGGTGAGTGTTGTCTGGGTTCATCACAGGGAAGCAAGGTTTGGATCTGACCCACTCTTACCTGGGATGCATGTGTAACTCATGCACAGAGCTTTTAAAGGCAGTCAGAGCACCATCAGCTGACAGTGCCCTTCATTTTACAGATGGGGAACCTGAGCAGGAGGTACTACAAGACAGAAGGATGCAAGAATTCCAGCAGGATCCACGAGAAAAAGGTAATTGAAAAATACCGTAGTGAGATCTGTTGAAATACTCAGCACTGTTTGATCCTGGACCTCTAGAAAGCTCTTTGCTACTACAGAGACAGTGGAATAAAAGTTTCACAGGTTCTGAAAGCCTGTTTTTGATAGTTCTGTCCAGGTACATGAGGGTCCCTTTTGGAACCACACTGCTGCTGTACGGTGTTCCTACACTCACTGAACCTCTCTGCATCTCCCTAAAGTAAGAAACCCAATCCAGTGTGTCCCTGTGTGTACTGTTGCACAGAGAAAGTGTCAGGAGTTCAAGCATTCAGCTATTGGTAGCAGTATGAAAATCCAGCTCAGTAACCCACAGTGCCAAACCAGATATTAAATCAAAGCTACATCTGAAGGGTACAAGTTTCTCACAATTAATGGCCCATCTTCGCGAACGAAGATTTGGGGAAAGGTCTTTTACCTTTCCAGCCTGCGCAATGGATTTTTTAGGTGAGACACAGCCTGCGCTGAACTGAGCCCACCCTTTAATCCTAAGGTTCATCTGCCGGGGCCAAGCAAGCTTGGACAATGGCAGTGAGGTCCTCAGGACGTAGGTTTGTTTAGAGTGACCTTCTCATAGATGGATGGCCACACAGGGCTAACGGGTTCCATCTGCCCGGGAGGGACTGGGAATCGAACCCGTGGTCGCAGCAGTGACAGTCCTGCACGCTAACCACTAGGCCACCAGGGGTCCCTCACAATAAAAGATGTATTTCTACGTTTTCTGGCATCACATTTGGATTATCTATTATACCATTACACATATAACAACAGGGCTTAAAATATTTTTATGTCTGAATAAGTTACATTTCTTCCATAATAAACATTAAAGATATGCTGCTGTATTTAATTTCTGGAGAAAATGAAAGGCAAAGAAGTAGAGAAGTGGTTTCAATAGGTTGTTAAAAATTGCTCATGCTGTGCAGAATTGGACAGCAAACAAATGAAGTTTTATGGATAATCAGTTAATATTCAGTGATGCAAATTTTGCTTTGCCAAGGACATTTCATAACTCAAAAATATTCTACAATATATTTATTTAATTATTGCATGACAAAAATATGGAGGCTTTTAACCTATATAATGTCTAAGTGGGAAACAAGTAAGGCTGGCCTTGAGTTACACTTGGGTCAGTTCATCCTTCCCAGCCTAAAGTTCAGTAATGTGGAAAAAGGTTCAGATGCTCTTTCCTGTCTGCTCCAACAAGATCCTCTTCACATCAGGAAGCCTGACCAGGTAGATTGGGTATAAGATTGGCCTTTTCTCAGATATCAGGAGGCAGGTTTTGGGATCAGGTCCCACTCTCAGTGGCTGAGAACTAAATTGGGGGGGGGGAAGCCATTTCTTTCAAGTTGAGCTTCAAGGGAAAGAAACTAAAAAGAATTGGATCAAATAAATGCTGAAGAGACTTCTCTGAAAATCATGGTGCTGTGACAGATTTTGGATGCCCATGGACAGTTAAATAAAACAAGACATAAAATCCCTCCAAAATGTCTTCTTCTGCCTTATGCATACCTTGAGTCCCTTTCCAAATGAATTCTTCACTGACCTGCTCAGGCTCTGATAGCTCAAACAAGGTGGCTCTGCATGAGAGCAGAACACAGAACTGGCTGCCAGCTTGGTGTCTTTGGGGCTATTTACCATTGAAATAGGATGATATGAAGCTTGCATCATCTGCTCATGATTTTCTCCATTCAGAAATATTGTATTATTGAATAACATAACAAAGAAACTGGAAAAAATACCCAGGGCACATATTACCCTCTTTTCCCCCCTACTAGATTAGATAGGGAAAACCTAGCAGAGCTGGAAGAAGGCACAGAGAAATGAAAGAAGACAGGAGTCCCCTTGCAGGCTTTTGTCACACAGGCTTCCCACAATTGTTCTCACTTCTGGAAGGGATGGATGGGTTGTAAAGGCTGGAGGCTGAGCGCCCACAGAGACCCAGCAGCTTATTTATACCCACAGCTTCTGCTTTGCTGAGCACACCTCCAAGGGAGACTCTCCAAACAACAGCTCTTCTTAAGTGAATTATGTTCTCTGATAATTTCCTACATGGAAATCTGGCCACAGGCAAAGGTAACCCTTCCAGCTGGTCAGGCCCCAAACTCTTCCAAAACTCTGAGAATCTCTTTGTGTGGAGCTGGTGCTTTAATCCCTCCTGTTGTAAAGGCAGCAGCTAAATACATCCTTCCTTAAAATCTGTACATCAGATGTGGATCAAAACAGACCTTTGAAACAGGGGTGATCAACCACAGGTATTTCTTCACTAGGTTGCAGGTTGCAGGGTGCTGCCCCTCCTGTTGTGGTTTTTCCGTAATAGGAAAAGCTCCTTCTTTTATGACTCTTTTGCTTCTGCCTCTTTTTTGCAAACTTGTAGAGCTGGCCATGGCAACCCATCCCTAGGTTTTCAAACAGGTCAGATTTGTTACCAATTATTTTGCTGAATGATGGGCTTTTTATGATTTCTTTGAAGATGTCAAAGCGTGGGAAAAAAAATAGTACAGGCATATTTTAAAAACAAGTGTTAAAGGTTCAATTTATAGAAGACCAAATCTACAAATTGTGTAAAGCTTGAATTTGACAAAGAATTTATTATGAAAAGGTTTTAATGAAAACCTACCTTCACCGATATTCTCTCAATTTCTTCTTTATTTTGAGGCTTAGGGTGTCATTAGCTGATTTAGCATCATTTTGGAGTCTTCCCAAAGGCAGTGATGTCTTAGAAGGTGAGGTTTGATGTAAGTCATTAAAGAGGCAAAGCACCGTGTGTGTAATTAGGTTGGTCAGTATTTCCAGGGCCTAGCATAGGTTAACTCATTTGTGAACATTCTACAGTGCTCTGTGCAACAATGACCCTGCAAATCACAGAACAGGAGTTACAAAACTCATTAAATGCTCCTGAGGAAATGGGTATTAACCTGGCAAACTAATGTTTTTCACCCAATCATAGATATAAACCCAGTTGTAATTACTTCTTTTGTTGTTGTTGTTTTTAGTAAGGTTGTGGTATGGATGGCATTTACTGCTGAAGATTTCATTAAAATCTATGACTACTCATGCATATATATAAAATTTGAATTAATACAAGCCCTAGAGATGAGTCAGCATTGTAGATTTATGTCTGGTTTAATGTAGTGAGAAGGATCTTCTGAGAAGACAGAAAAAAACGATTTATATTCCCATAATTTAAGAAGTGAAGCCCCTCTGAGCAGCCCCTGAATACCTTGAAGGATATACAGGAGGACTTTTCATAAATTACCTGGTGCATGTAAAAGAAAGGTTATTCAGAGTAATTGTGTAGGACAGTCTAATATAGTGGGGCAGGAATTTATTTGAGTCCATTAAAATCATTTGTGTCCTGTCAGAGAAAAATCAATGAGATGTGTACACCAGGGGATTGCACTGGGCTCAGAAAAGGTGGAGCACGTGTAAGATCCCCTTGGATGTGTGAAAGTTCCCCCAGATCACTGTTTGCTTGGGGCACTCATAGGAACTGAGCTAACTGGGTACTGAAATTTTGGTCCTGGGTATTTAAATCTCAGCTACAAATCAGTTTATGTATGTAACACTTACTCTGGATTTCATCCTAAATGGACTAGCAGCAAAAATCACACCAGAAGTCTGTGGAAAAACAGGGGTTATACTCACTAGGAGATCTGCAGGTTTTGTTAAGGGAACAAGCAAAATGTGTCACTTCCTTTCTCACCATCTTTCTCACCATCTCAACCCATTCACGTCTATCTACAAATTCTTTGGGAATAATCCTCTCTGTAACTCCATCTCTGAAAATCTAAGCAAATAATAGACTGTTAATGCATCTTCAGATCATGTGACAACAGAACAAAAAAGGAAAACAGAGTCAAAAAATGTCTGTTCCATGCTGCATGCCCTGGGTTGTGCCATTAAGGAATTGTGGGAGGATTTGATACTGAGTGCCTGTTGGCACAGTGTTGCTTTTCTTTCTTAGGAATTCTTCCTGGAGTGGCTCCAGAGAGAAGCTGCATATAGATATGCAGGAATTTTGATAACCTGCTACTGTAGGAGTCACCAACATATGCCATAAATCACATCCTTCTTTTGCCCTGCCTGTTGATGCTTCCACACTCCAGACATCCACGTTCATTCTCCACTCCTATCAGCTCCAACATTTCTGTCACAGCTGAATATCTGTGAATAATCAAGTGCTTCTGTTTGCTTCGTTGCCCACAGTTATGTAAGAGCCTATACATACCCAGAGTGGAGGTTTTCTTAATTCCTGGCTCAAGGTGCCAAAATCTTGGAGGTGTCTGCAAGCCAATAACTGAGAAAGTTTTAGGAGTTACGTCAACTGTGAAATCTCATTTTGATGCTGACCTTTCTGAAAAATACTAGTCTAAAAATACTATTATTGATTTAACTCTCTAAGCAAAAAAGTAATCTCAGGCCAAAACTTGGAACCTGTCATTTAGAAAGTGTTGTGTTGTGACAACTGGGAAACTTCTTTTCCTTTAAATGGAAAAAAAAAAGCATTGAAATCATTCAGATACAGGGAAATTTTGAGTGTTACAGTTTTGATCTTACTGAGGAAAGGTTCTTGCCACAAATATGTGGGGTTTCCTTGACGTTGCACTATGTTGTGTCCTACACAGGTACCTGTGTGTGGGAAAAGCTGCTGGTTTCTATTTTGAACGTACAGGACTGTGTGTGGCAAATATGTCAGCAGGAATCCCTTTCTCTGTGGTGTGTGAGCTTAACACAGGTAAATGGGGAAATCGAGAACTTTGCAGTATTATTGGGGGATCAATCCATCTGTAATTTTTCCGTGGGTTTTTTTAATGTGTAATTTTTTATGTTTTATGCGTTGTAATATTTTATGGGTTCAAATAAGTTAGTAGAATAACAAACAAGCTAAATAAAACAATGCTGTTCTCTGGCCTGCCATTGAGAAAGCCCATTAAGACTACAATTGATTTCATAATATGTATTTTCTCATCTTAATTCCATTTTCCAAGAGTCTCTAATGGAAAAGAAGCACCTGAAAGAGGAAATAAGCTTGAGATAATGATATGACAAGAAGAAAGAGCATCCACATACCCCAGTGGAAAATTCCTTTCGTTCCACTTCTGAAGCTACAGAGAAAAACTCTGTAAAAAATAATTGTCTTTCTCACTCTAAGACTATATATTGTAGCAGAAATGGGTGCCACTTTTTTCCCTAAACCATGAAGTTCTTTCACTTGTTTATCTACAGAAACTTTTTACATTTTACATGTCCTCTTAGAGAATCAAAATATTTCACACCACACAGAGGGCTGGGGTTTTTCATGGGGAGTTTCAGGCAAGCGTCTCTTGTTAAGAGTATTTTAAATTTTGGGGCTTTGTTGCTGTTCCAGGGGCTTCACAGAAAACCATGGAGGTTGAAAGATGTCATGGCAGGTTGTATTTGAAATCCTCAAAGGGGTTTTGTCTCAGGGAATTTCTCAGTTACGTCCTTTGCTGTTGTTGGAAAACCAACTCCATTTTCCCCATGACATCTGTGTGAATGAATAACTTCTGTCACTTTAGCGTGTTCCACTTCCTCATTTTGCAAGGTAATATTTTCAGTTAAGTTTTTCTACCTTTTTCTAGGCAATTTCCAGTTCTTCAGCTTCTTCTTGAGACATAATAAGTTGTCTTTGCAGCACACTGGCTTGTACCTTTTTAATGCTTAATGAAGCCTGCAAAGCACTTCTACAATTTTTCTAATCTGGTATTATTCCTGTAAGCCTCTATATAGCCCTGTTATAGACACAGTTACTGAACAGTGATTTAACTGAATTCTTATTAAAATATTAAATGAGTGATGAAATCAACAAGCATTTTTACTCAGCTTTCTTCAGTTTGGTTAGTGGCAGCTGCCCTGTTAATAAATAGATGGTGGCATAGCAGACAGCAAATATCACCACACCTTGAAGCTGCATTTTAAATTCCTTACAACTCTGCCTCCCATTTTAGCAGCACAATTTTTATCTTCATTACAAAGAAAAAAAAATATTAAGTGTATTTTTAAAGTCTCATTTACATATTCCTGAGGAAAGCAGAATCAAAGAAGAAACGTTTAGGAATTACTGAAGCATCTGATTAATTGCAGGCCTTTTTCTCACTTAGTTGCACATTAATCTTGAATTGCTGCTTCAGTCTTTCCGGTGACTGAAGGCTCCCCATTATTCAGGGGACATTTCCAGCTGTCTGTGTTGGTAGCAGCAAATGACACTCATAGGTCTTTGCTAAGAAGCTGCCTAAATCTGAAAGCAAACAGCACAACACCACCATGACAGAGCCAGAACATCCTTTGGGGCTGTCTAATCCATCACTTGCCTGTGAGAGGAATGCAATATTTACCCAAATTTGTCTCCAGCAAAAGGAACTTGTGTGTAAAATCCCAGTGGGAGAGATTTTGTTGTAACTAACAACACTGGTAGGACTCGACTGTACAGTTACTGCTGATTTACCCTGTTGTAAATAAAAAGGGAATATGATCTGATGTCTTGATATAGCAGAGCAGAACATTGTCTGTAGCATGTTCAGCCACCTCCTCTCTGCCAGGGAAAAGCCTCACCTGGTTCTTGGATAGGTACATTCTGGGGATGCCTGTGTGGGGACCCAGGGAACAGGAATGAATGCCAGGGAAGAGGGCGATTGTGTGAATATGTGTGATTTTAATTACCAAGTTTTACCAGGTGATTACTTTTTTACTGCTTTTGTGATGGTGCCCAGCAGCAGCACATAGTGTTATTGTGTTTGTGAACTCCTGATTATAAATGCAGACAATATGTAATGAGATAAAGGGAAAAGATCAAGTCTTCAAATGAAGAGATGTCTCTTCATACTAGTTAAGGCCTGACCTACATTTACCTAGTTAAATTTAGATTAAAAGTGGTGTATTTGTGATCATTTTGTTTCATACATACTAGTAAACTATTCAAAAATGTAGTGTTAAATACAATTCCTGACCCTTATTATTAGCAGCATGAATTCATTATTTAGACCTGCTTCAGTGAAATCCACTGAAATTTAGTTTCTGAACTCACTGAGGCCGGGATTGAAAGAATCCATATTGATGTGGGAAACGAAGGTAGTCAAATTTTTGAATGTGATTGAACATGTGTAATAAAGCATAATACCATCATTCATCTTAATAGGCAAGATTAAAAAAAATAGTTTTCATACAGCCTACAAGTAATACAAATGAATTAAAGTAATTTAATTGCAAAATATTTTAAAAGTCACGATGATAGCTAAAAAATAACTGCTATGCCTAATTTTAATAAGAGAATGACAACTTCATTAGCTTTAAAAATGTGTATAATTTACAGGAATGTTGTATTAGCATTGAGGTGACATTTTCTATTTTATCCAGATTAAAATTGTGTAAATAGACCATTTGAAATGCTCCTATTGTATATTAAAATTAACTGTCAGGGAATTAATTCTTCAACTTCATGAGAGTTATCCTTATTCACACCAGAAGTCCCATTGACTAATGGCATTTTTCAGGCATAATCAGATGACAGTGGGACAAGTATAATAATTACTCATGTGAAAAATACCAGCTCCATCATTCTTTGTTAAAATATTTGCTGATAATGGTTCTTTTCCTGCAATTTGCTGTTTCAGTGTTCAGTGCTGTGCAGCAGACAGAGAGAAATTCTTTGGTGTTCTCTGTGGATGACCAGTTTCTTCCCTGACACAGAATAGGAATTAAAATGCTATATAGACTGCACAGAGGTGTGGTGGGGCCCTGGGCAGTGGAAAGGTTGTATTTTACCTAAATAGATAAGGGATCTCACCTTCCACTTTGATTTAAGTGTTATTCTTATAAAATAGTCTTAAACAGTTAACACTCTGGGTTTGGTTTTGCAGAGGGGAGGAAAATGTAGCAAGCATATACTGGAGTGAAGCAAATTAATTCAGTGACGAGGACAAAACATGATTAAGAACATAAATTTTTAATATTAGTATTTTCTGCTTGCTTTCAGGTGATAACATCTTTTCTGAACAGTATGGGACTTCATGCGCTTTTTTGACCTCAACTCAGGACAACAGCGGAAACTTAAGAGTAGATGTCTGTCCACATGGTTGGCCGAAAATTCAGCTTTGTGGTGTAAGTGCTGTCATGCTGTTAGATCTGGAAACATGCAGGTCATCAATACCTGAGATAACTGAGCAGTTGGCAAATTTAGTAATTCGTTCAGTCTTGCTTTTATAAGCAAAGCCTTTCACAGGACTCCAAAATCAATCCATGGACATCAAAGAATCTCCAGACCGCAGACTGGAAAACAGTGGTTCAACAGTTGCATTGCACCAATTAATTTCAAAATAATTTGTATTCCTAAACCACATGGCAACATTTTGATAAACTTATTGATGACCTAAATACGAGTGCAGAGCCTTAGCTTTTATTACATATTTCTAATGTTTCCTAGTTTTTCTAACCATGCTTTCTTGCAGCTGTGGCTCTTTGAACTGCTCTTCATCATGTGCAATATCCTGCTTGTGTCAGTGTTTCTGTGGCTCATTAAAAGACACACATTTGAAATGAAAACTCTCTCGAGCATTTAAAAATCATCATCTGGTAGTATATTGAAAAGGATTCCTTGGGATTTACAAGAAGCACTTGTTAAAATATGTCAGCTACTCATCCTGTAATTTATAAACAGATAATCCTCATCAACAAGAGAGATGGAAATGCTTCCTAAAGCAATTTTGGTGCCTTTGTAATAGATCAGATTTGTGCAATATGGTACATAATTCAAGAGAATATTCGAAGAGTAAAGCCATAGATCCTCTTAAATGACTCTTTCTTCTTCATAATTCTGGCTTGAAGACTACTATCTGTCTCATATCCTACTATATTGATATCCAGAATACATTAAAATACTTTTTAAAGTTTTTTTTCCAAACAGCAGCTTGCTGCTCTAAACCTATTTGCTCAACCTTCATAGTTTATCATGAGAAAAAGTTTTGGTTTTAGTATTTGTTTTGGTTTTTTTTCAGAAAGACTTATCTCTTAGTACTCCCCAACCTTTCCTTTTGTTTGCACGAGATTTAAATAAAAAGTAAATTATTAGCAGCTATTACTACCTCTTAATGCTGGATCCAGAACCTCATATCAAGATTAGAAAAGTAATATCCAGAAATTTGAATGTTCTAGATCAATTGTGTAGCTTCCTTTGTGTATTCAGCTGCTTAAATAACACAACCTTTCATTCATCATTAAAAAAAATAAATCAACATTTGGGTTGAGTTATTCCACTGAAGGGCAATAACAATGTTAATTCATTGGAACTTTATTGATAGACAGTCCTGGTGTGAAGTGTTTGAAAGGAGGCAGCACTTTTCCAGGAGCTGAAGTCAGAAGACTTTCGGAGATTCCTGAGGAGGTGGTGCATTCTTTTCAAACACAGTTTTGATGATTATCCCTTCAAGCAGGAAAAGAGAGAGGGTTGTAATAGAATGAAAATGGCATTGGGGGGTCAATGTGAAGAAATATCAAAGTCAGAACACAAGGCCTTGTAAGGAAGCCAAAACTTTTTATTAGTATGTGAATTTTTTACAAACAGGATGGAATATCTCTGAGGAGAGTTGAAATCACTCGTCACCTATATTAATTTGCCCCTGTGTCCTGTAAATCATTTCATACCACAAATAATTGATCAGAGAGAACAATTCAGGCTGTGATTTAAAGGGAATTAACTCTTAATTAAGTTGGCTTACTCTGGATTTTCATCTTTAGGGAGAACAGGCTGCTAAGCATTCCCAATACCAACACTTAGTTTAATATTAGGAAAACGCTTCATGAGAGATTAAGGAACTCTTCATATTAAGGACATGGGATTGAAGTGCCCAAATTCAAGACTCCTGGCAGTGTGTAGGGGTCTGGTGTCACCTACTGAATGAGCTTCAGATTATCCTGAGAAGTGAGGCAAAATGGGAAGCTCAGAATCCCGTGTTTGCAAGGGAAGCAGGCGGTTAATCCAGAAATCTTTACATTATGATCTTCCCTCTGCTGCATTTCTCTGATATGGCTTTACCAGGAATTTCCAGTAAGAATAATACAATCCTTTCTTTGTCACCTAATTGTAGCATCTTATGGGTACTTAGGTGTAAGAATACTGATCTTCTTCCTGAATATTTCTAGAACTGTGTGTATTGTTTCAAAATCACTGCTTCCTCACATCTGTGGTCTTTCTCTTCTATGCCAATTGTTGTTTATACTCTCCTGCTCCTGGGTTATTTACTTGCAGATGGAGAAGTGTTTTCACAGTTTGGAACATTAGTTGAGGCAATCAGTATGAGAGGAAACTTCATTATTTATTTCTAGGGACAGAATCACTAACAATAGTCATTCTGTATACATAGATCAGGTGCTGAAAAAAATATTTAGGTAGTTAACATACATTTAAAAAACTATTGGAACTGTTAGTTAAAATATTTATATTTTAAAGTATAAAATAATGTAAGTCTGAGTTACTTACATTGTAACAGACCATTATGAGGAAGCTGTTTTAATATTTTAAGGTTTTTCAGAAGCCTAAATGTTGAGATGGCTTCCAAGTAGGTTCTTCAAAAATGTGTTGGTGTTTAACTTCCACTGTTTGGAACTCTGCCTCTCAATTTCTTGTTGATACAAAAACTGAGCTTTGCTTGCAAATTGTAAAATCAAATCAATTTATAAGTTGAGGTGTTTGTAAACCAAAAGCAATGCTTCACTTTTTAAAATGGGGGGTCTTTTTTCCCTGAAAAGCAATTTAAAAAAAAAATTGGGTTCACCAGCATTTACTCTTCGTAAATGAAATTAATATCATAATGAAGCTTCAAGGAGCACTGTGGTTTAGAATGCTGAAGCGTAGACTGTTCTTTTTTGGGGCTCTGAAGAGATGGGACCAATTTGTTAGTGATTTTGAAAATGCATCAAGGACCAATTAGAAATAACTTCAAGTGGGGCAGAAGGAGAGGGGAGATGTGTGTTGTGGCAACATTTGTCACTGGATTCCTGCATCCCTGTCATTGGTGGGTCGATACCATTTTATTTGTATGTTGTCTTGTGAGGTCTCTTTTCAAAACTGAGTCTCTGCTTCTACCACTGGAACAAGGTACAATCAATTGCCTTCATGTGTGTGTTGGTAAGATCAGTGGGATGCTGTTCCTTCTCCAGAACAAGAAACACTGTTTCTACCTGATGACTTGATCTATTTTAGAATGTTACTAGATTAATTGCTTAAAGTGCTCACACAAGTCAGGAAACGAAACCCCGTGGTCAGCACTACTGATTTTATTGCAGTGGCTGTGAAGTCATGTAATTAGATGAATTTCTGCTGCTATGTTTGCAGCCCTTGCAGCTACAGAGAAAAGGCAGGAGATGTGATTCAGAAGACTGAGGGGAGCAGAAAGCATCAGGAAGACTCAGAATACACACACTCCTTATGAGTTCAGGACGGTTTTACCAGTTTTTAGGGTCTTGCTTGCAATTTGTCAGTTTGAGGGCAGGCAGCATTGCTGAAGATACAAAACCAAATCTGTCAGTTTTTAAAAATTAGTTGGTCACAAGGCAGGAAAAAAAAAGGAGAAAATTAAGAGAAGGGAAAAAGAATGGGGAGAAAGTAGAGAAGCCCCTGCCCTTGAAAATAAGAGAGTGAGCTGTGCTATCTTTATGTGCTGTTCTTTTGGCAAGGATGTTGTCCTCTTGACTGACAAAGTTCTTGTGCTTCCCTTGGAGTGTATCTGTTCATTAGTGTCTCCAGACAGAGGTAGTTTAGCTTTTAATTAAAATACAATTTTCAGGTGTTTTAGTGTGTTAATGAGACAGCAAAAATGAATTCATTGAAAGAGGAACAGATATCTAGGCCTTACAGCAGTGAAAGTTAGAGCCTCATTAGTAGCTAATTATGCAGAACATAGTATATAAATAGAGCTGTTATGGCATTAAAAACAGCCTCAGTGCATTACCTAATGACATAAAATGTTTACAGTCTGTTCTGAGTATGGTATAATGTCTTCCTGAAGTAATTAATGGCATATTTAACAGTGACACAACTGGAATCACAATTGCTTTGCAGGTACAAGTCGAGGGCAAGGGAAAGCAAAAAAGTCTTTGAGGAGCAGGCTATTTGCTCACTAATAAATATGAGAGTATGAGAAGGTGCAGGAGGAACACATGATTTATGCAGGAGGTGGGATAATGTCTCTTTCTGACAAGGACAGGGTACACTGGCCTTTATTTTCAGGTTTTGCAACAGTGAGCAGTGAGAAGCCAGAGGTCCAAACTGATGCTTCCAAAAAGGGCCGGTTCCCTGAGAGGACCAAGGCCCATCTTCTGATAACTAAAAGGTGGAAAGTATTTTGGAAATCTCGTCTTTTCAGTATAAAAATGGCAGATCATACACACAAAGTGAAAAAGGAGGTTTTTGTTCCACTATGAGGGCCCACGTAACCAGACAGACACACTCAAAATAACGCTTTAATACCAAGTTAAATGATGTTTTTAATAAACTAAAGCATACACATGATTTTTTGCTCTGCCTAACAAGGTCTGCATATGTAGCTTAATGATTCTCCTAATACTGCACTTGGGGAAACATCCTGGGCTGGCACATCAGAGGTGAGACCAGGAGATGTTTATGCAAATAAGAAAGGCCTGTAAAATGATCTGTGCATTAGTCATGATGATTCCAATTACTGTTGTATTGATGAGCAAACACAGAGCCACAGAATCAATTAATTGTTTAAAAACACAGAAAGCTATTTCCTGGCTCAATTTGTTCAGCAGTCAAGAAATGTAGAGGGTTTTTTTCTGGGAAATTATTTTGGTACGATAACCAAGTTAGAGACTGATGAATGTTTAGCTGGGGGTAGGTGAATTGAAATGATTTTGCTATCAGTTCAATGCTTTATTTTTGAGTTGTGATGCTCAGTGAAATAACAGAGAGTGACAGAAAACCTCCTTCTGCCGTGCTTCTGTGTTAGCACTGGTGTGTGTGTGTGTGTTAATGGCCTTATCAGCTCTAGTGGGAGAGGAGTTAATGACCTGCAGGTCTGTGCTAAGGCAGGCAGGAAAAAGAGCTACTTATTAATTGTGTGGGATTCTTTTAGTTCATTAATGAAAATAATAATAAGGAGGTCTAGGTGGGCCAGTGCAGAAGGCCTGAGAAATCTGTTATGTGTACAGTGGGTGCAGGTAAACAAATGTCAGTGATTTGCCTGATTCCTAATTGACAAAGGAAAGACATCTGTGTGTGTGCACACACGTGCATTAATCATTTTTGCTGATCACCGAGGCTGATTTTTTTCATTACTGTGGTTAGTGTGAATTTGTCAGATTCGCTGTGGTAAAAAAAAAATTTAAATTTCTCTGTGGTTATTCTTTGATAGAAAACTGTGAGCCTTGTCACCAGCCCAGCTCAGAGTCACCAGCTCACACCCACAGAAACCAAGCGTCCGTGTCCACAGGGTTGTCCAAAAAGGAACACTTTCCTGGTTTTTAAAGTTTGCATTTCATATCTATAATCAGGAGGGCAAGCGACTCAGAAACTTTCCAGATTAATAGTATTTCTTACAGTGTTACAGATGGTTTCTTATCTTAGAACCCTGGGATCTTATTTGTACCTGTATTAACAAGATTTGAAAGATGTCATTACAAAAGGAGCTATTAAATTAGGGGAATAGCAAATGCAGAGGAAGTTAAGAAATGGGTGTGATTTTGGATGATTTTTAGGTCATTAACTGGCTGTGGAACACAATAATCAGGAAAGAAGATTTAAAATGTTCTGTTATGTGGAGAAAGCAGATGAGGGATGGAACTTAATGTATTTAAAATAGAATATAAGGTATAAGTGTGCCTACCGGACAATTTTTCAGCAAGAAATAGATAATCCTGTATGGACACACAGGTCAAGTGGAAATAAAGAAACTAAAAGTAGTTCCAAGGGGCCCAGGAGTCCCTCTGTTGCTAAAATATCCATAATCCCTATGAAAATCTGTGTGCAGAACCTCTTCTTAGATAATAAAATACAGCTTCAAAGCAAAGCAACACAAGATTTCACATTAGATCTCATCAGAGGGACATGTGAAAACAGATGTTCTGTGCCTAAATTAATCCTTAGAATGTTAATTAGTTCATTCTCTTTTTAGTTTTTTTTTTCTTTTATCTTATTCTTTAGTTGTTTCCTTTATCTTACAAGTTTTCTCTACTGGTTCTACTGATTTCACTTTGTACTTTTTCTTTTTTTTTTTTTTTACTGTCACCCAGCAACTAGATATTGATAGAGCCCAGGCATATGGTCCATGAAGGTGTACAGTGCTATGACATAAAAATTCAGCAGAAGAAAGTGATGGTATACCTTCTTTTCTTCTTTTATTTTTTCCCTACCAGTTAAGAGAAGTATCCTCACAAATCCTAATCATGCAGGGGGGGAAAAGAACATTTTATTATTAGATTTCATAGTCCTGGCTTACTTTACAGAACCTGAGAATCCCTCTGAAGGCTTTAGATTTGTATTACCAAATAGGTATAGTTAAACTATTTTACAGCTATTTAAATGTGATGCTTTAGAAACCTTTTAATATCAATATCTGCCAAGGTTTTGATATTTTTCTGCTTTCGTTGTAAAATAAATAATCTGTATAATATTGCGGTTATGAATGTAAATGGCTTCATGTATCAGATCAATGATGGAATCAGTTAGTGGAAAAAAGCCCTGTAGATTAATCTTGGTTATAACATTTATGGATCAGAATGGTTTGAGAGACTGTAATGTAGTGGGGCAAATCTCGTTTTTATTTTTATAGCTACTTTTTAATTGAAAATCCTACCTAAGTTGTAATTCAAAGGCTTTTTTTTTATTCCTTTATTCATTCATATGTTTATTAAGAAAAACATGCCTCTGTTATATGGCTGTGAAAAGTATTGAATTAATTCCTTCCCACCCCAGCAAAAGATGACGCACAAAGATTGAGATTTCTTGCCACTGTCTCAGTTACCCACTGGAGTAGTGGCTGGTATTTTCATTCCTTAAATGTCTGCTTCCTTTGGAAGTGTTGCTAAGCGTTGCTAGTAATTGCCTGAAGACAAAAAACACTGTGGAAAATAAACATTCATTTAAATTTGCAATATTTCATGGAGTTCACCTTCTGAAATATCCCAGTCGTCTCCCAGCTGGTTCTCCCTGTGCCCAGACTCTTTCAGGTCTGCCCTAATCAATTTATTCTCCCTCTCTGTCATCTTTTCTGTTTTGACAACTGTGTGCCCACAGCCTGATTCAGGAGAACTGAAGTAGAGAAACTTCAGGCAGACATGGAAAATAAAATTATGTTGCTGAGGTATGGACAGAACTGAATTCAGTTATCATCAGGAGCAGCCACAATTAGTTTATAACTTCTGTTTTGTTAGTGATACAAACAAACCTGCTCTTGGCTCACAACCACAGCTCAGAGCAAGTGTTCCTTAGCTATTGATGATTGAGTTGGTTGGAGTGTCTGTTGTACGTGTGTGAAAGGTTTCTGCTGCTTTTCTCTTGGCTTATAAATTGATTTGGTGTTATATGAAATCTATTGATGTCTTTTCTAGGTGGGTTTTTAGATCTTAAATTTGTGTCTTCCCCTCTTCCCTTTTTTTCCCCTTGTTGTTTTGCTGTTAAATCCATGAAAAAATTTCTCTTTGTGGTGGCTCAGGGACACCAGCAGAGCTGTGACAGTTCCATATCTCACCTGCCTTTGGTTTGGTTTCTATATAACTCTGAGTGAGTCACTTCAGACAGATGAGCATTTTTTACACACTTTGACAGTAATGCAGAGCTGAATTGCTCCTTTGAGGTGAAGGTTACCACAGAGAAGTCAGATGTGTCCCAGCTTCCTGCACTAAGTGGAAGGTGATCTGTAGCACCAGTATAAATGCAGTCCAGTTCATGTGCTTTCTGGCTAGAATTGAGTTAGGATTGTCAGCATCCTCTTCATCTCCACTGTCCCTGGAGAAACTGCACAAAAAAATAGTGCAGTGGGAGACTGATATACAAACAAGTGCCCATGTTGTCACCACAGTTGGATGTGAGTAGATCCCATCAACTCTCTGTCCAGAATGGGGGACAATGCAGAATTTAAAGTGGAAGGGCAAGAAGAGAATAATTAAGAGGTCATCTTCTTTTAGTAAAAAGATGTCCAACTAGAAGTAAAGCAAACTATAAAAAAAAAAAAAGAAAACATACATAAGTACATTACTAAACTTCGCAGAGTTTCTCCATCTTGTAAATATTCCTTACATTTTCCCTCTTCAGCAGAGAAAATTCTGAAAAACAAAGTGCACAATGCCCTGAATGACAGTGCTGCCAAACCACGGTGACAGCCTGGCTCGTGCAAGCAAGAAGTGAAGGGGGCAAAACTGCAGCCATTTCTGTTTTGTCTGAGGAGATTGGTGATGCCACCTGAAATATCAAAGATTAAAGCAATAATTGTGCAGAGGGTTTATGCAGTGTAACAATGTAAACCAAAGGAGCTAAGCTATTCCAGCACTGTGACTTTTCCTGCTGGGCACCCTGCAGGAGGGCAAGGCTTGTCAAAGGCTTCCAAGCACTGCAACCTGCACGTGTTGGCCACTTGGAAAATGCATTTATACCCCAAAACAGCACCTTCTGTCCCCTGTACAGGGAGCTGTGGCAAACACAGGAGAGATACATACATAGAAGAGACTTCATCTGCTTTATGAGCCATATAAAAATGTGACTAAATGTGCTGTCCCCTAAATGGGAGCAGCACCAGGATTTCAGCTGAAGAGTAATAGGGTTAATCCCAAGAACATAAAATGTGATACTTTAGTGAAATGTGAATCCTTCCTCTCAAACAATTGCAACAGGTGTTCAGCTTTTCCTTGTTTCCATCATATCTGCTTGGGCCACTCTGGCAAACACTTGATTTATTCCTGTATATATATAAAATAAATTAGTATATTTATTTTTGCTGGTTGGGTCACCTCTAAATAAATTGGCATGTCATACTTTCCAGTAAGGATAACACTGACTCCAACATTTTGTCAGCATTCTTGATTTTATAAGCAAAAAGAGCAATGGGAAAAAGCCCTACAAAAACTGCAGCAGTGAGGTAGACAGCTCTGAGAAAAAATAGAAGTTAATTTCCTTTTAAATCTACCTGGGTGTTTCAATTATTAATTGCCATCTATAGTTATTTAATTCTTGGGTGCCCCAGGAGCACAATAAATGAGAGTATGAATGATAAATGGGTTTTTGAGAGAAATTAGATGGAGCTGATTTCTTGCTTCATTTTCAGCAGCATATGTCTGGGGAAAGTCCATGAATTCAAAGAAGACTTTGACCCACTGAGGGAATGGGAATCAGCTCGGAGAATTTAGAAAAATCCAAAGATTTTGCATAAATAGATACTTCATAGTTGGTATGACTAAGCTAAAGAGACCAATGCTTTGCTTAGTAAAAGAATCATGTTTTATGGGGTATAGTTGCAATAAATACACCTCTTTTTTTTAACGTAAAACAGAGTGCTGCTTATCCAGTCATTATTAGAATTAAATCCATTATGATACAGCAAATAGTGTATTTCCTGCAGTGATATATTATCTGAAATAGTTGGTTTTGTCTTTATTAAAAATTCTCTCCCTTTTTAGGGGAAAATTGTTCTCCCAGTCCTCCTTTTTGCCTCTTCTAAAATTGCGAGTTAGTAATAGATAGTATTGATAGTATTTAATGATACTGTCAACTGCTGCTCTTTCACTTAGAAATAAGGCTTGAAGTAATTAATTTTAATGTGTAGTATGAACCTCTTTGTTTAGCTGTATCCAGGTTGTCCCTAAATATGTCTAAGTTTCATTTAACAAGGAATTATAAACAAAGAGGTATGTTCACTTCTGCTGTTGAGCCAGTAAATTTATTCAAAAGAAACAAATATGTGTATGACAGCTTGGGCAACAAAAGCATTAACAGGCATTAATCCTAAGCCAGCTTTTTCTCCTTCATTTAAGATCAGATTTATTGGGTCTGTCTTGTTTTCAGGGTGGTTTCCATTAGTCTGGAATGCAGGTTACATGACAGAGCCCTCCCTCCAGGATTTGTGTTTCTATTGTAGGCATTGCTTCCTTCACGCCTGCGTTTATTGTGTTAAATTATATTTTATGTGCCTGTAATAACAGAGAATGTGGACTGTAATGTGACCCTTCTTTCTGTATTACAGCACATCAAACACCACTGTCTGCACAGAATGCACAAACACAGGAGATTGGCATTTATTTCAGCGTGGATTTGTGGAACTTGGGGATACATTCTTTGGAACAGTGTTGCTGAGATGCTGTGATCTGGTAGGGGCTAGGATGTCATAAAGCTTTATCACTGAAGGGATATTGATTTATCCTTTGGATTTGTGCTTAATATACACATGCAGATCCATTTTGGAGGCTGTAAGGTAGTTTGAGCAGAGAAGGCACAAAGCCACAGTCAGGTCAAGGCAGCGCTTCAAATCAAACCAAACTGGATATTCTTCCTCAAATATGGTGTGTGCTCACACTTCTTAAACTTGGGACAGAAATTCTCTTGTTATTTGTAAGATTTATAGAGATATTCTACATTAAAAATAGAATTGCAGCCAAACTCAGGACAGCAAACTGGAGAAAGCAAAGCTGGTGGCTCCCATTCGTAGGTAACTCGCTGTATTTCAGAGGATACACATACTCCTCTTATCCACGTAGGGAGGGAAAAATAAAAGTTGATGTTCAGTTCAGAACAATGTTAGACCTTTAAATTGTTCCCAGCCACGAATCACACCTGCTGCAGTGTTCCCTACAGCCTTGCAGAGAATGGACTGCAGAAATACTCTGTGGCTGTTGGAAGAGGTTGCTAAAGCAAACAACAGTATAACCACTGGGATCAATTTTTACAATGCACAGGGATATTCAATAAGTCATTAACAAGATTAATGAACTCTAATAAAAAATGCAAGCTCCTATGTCACATTTTACTCAGCTCACTGTAGCTTAAAATTGCATTTTATGATTTTATTAGACATATTACTTAATTTTTCTCAAACTGGCTTTTTTATTGAGGTTAAAACATATTAAATAGATTTTTTTTTCCACAGTGAAATAGAATTTTTTTTTTTAGAAAAGACTTTATATAGTAAAGTACCTTTATAACATAAATAGGTGTGATCAATAGGCTCAATCTTAAATTGTAGCCCATGAGAAGATATCACTCTAAAAGGACATGCAGAGAAACATAGCTCAGTGTGCTCCAGTATGGAGAGGACTAGCTTTCCACTGAAGGCAAACCTGTATGATAAGACCTTCAGTGCAAGTTGTCTGGGTGATGTTATATGACATGGAGAAGTATATTTGTTCCTCTTGGTAACAGTTGTGAGATTTCTAAATTAACGAATGAGAAGTGACTCACCAGGAATCAATAACAGAATACCAGAAGCAAGTTCTTCTTTGCCAGTGATTAAGAGTGAAAGAGGCTTAATAACCATCCTCTTGCATTTGTTTTCTCTCTGACCTTATTACTTCTCATCTGATCCATTTTTGGACATGTTTCATCTGGTCTAAATAATTGAAGCTTTGTGCAGCATCTGAGAAGCTGCCTGTCTTCCATGTCCTACTGCTTAGTGCTCTTCCACAGTGAAATTTCTCCTAAGGATTTATTGTAGCCCTACTCCTTTCACACACCTTTGTAGTATGATGTCTCTGAAGACTATCATTCTTCCCCTGAAAAACTCAGGAAGCTGGTAAGAACTGCAGGTAGGAGTAAAAAAACTTAAGTGGAGATAGCGGCCAGTCTTTCAAAATGTAGTTTTCAATGAGTCAATGGGCTGGGAGTTTGTGATGCATCCTTGTGTGCTCCACCATGATTCTTCTGAGCAAACTCGACATAGAGAAAGTGGCCTGTGTCAAAAAACTTCTCCTTTTGTGCCAGTTTTACTTAATAACTACCTTGAGTCTTCTTTTATACAGCTTTGCTCTGGAGACCAGATCCAAGATAGAGTATTTTTGTGATTTAGAAGTTAATTTAAAGGACATATAGGGTGTTGCAGCATGCAGGAACAAAGCTTATTTTTGATTCATTGAAGTCTTAGTTCCTGGATTGATTGGTTTAATAACATTTCTTAATAAAGTAAACCGAATGCATCTTATTCCTGTGGGCTCGTGGAATGGAAAGTAGGAAGTTTCAGTCTCTTTATAACTTGTTAGTTTTGACTTCACAAAGGATTTAGAGTGCTATGCTCTGCAATTATTGTTTATACACCCAGGCCTTGTTTGAAAAGACATCTCCATTACACTGGAAAATGCATATATTTACAGGATGTAAGTGAGCTCTCAAGTTTAGCTCTCAAGTGTCATCTGGGTATGTATTTGAATGATCCATTTACAGCAGTTCTTTTGTGCTTCCGGTGTTTTGTCTCTGGGATTGCTGGTCCTGAGGCGGTGCTTGAGGAGAGCAATCTTGCTGGGAGGAGGTGATTGATAGCACATTTCAGCGGGTTCCTCAGTTATGAGTCAAGTTGAATGTTTGCTTCTTAGTAAAATCTCACCCCCAAAAAATTTCTTTTTGACAAATGCTTATATTCTTCATCTGAATTCCATTCCACTGTTTTGCCTTTTGTGGGACAAGGGAGACTCACTGCAATGATTTAAGTATTATGATAAGCCATCTGGGAAAGTACCGACTTGTACCAAGTGTTAACTTATTGTATTCTTCTCAGAAAATATCTAGGAAAGCTTCCATTTTGTGGTTTATGGGAAGGCCTTTAAGAGGTAATAAATGTGGGCAGTGACCTTCAAAAACTACAACTGATTTTGGAACTTAAAACTCACTCCTTTTCAGCAGAACACATGCTTCCAAATGTGATGAGCTGCTGAAAATCTCCTATCCACTTGAAATCTGGATGTGAGAGAAACATATATTTCATCTTACTGAGGAACAAGTTCCTCCTTTAAAAAACCAAAAAAGCATTAGACAGCATTTGTTAAGTTTAAAGGGACAATTGTTTCTCAATTTCTGGAGTTCACACTTGTATATTTTTTTGTGTATCAGAGGCTGCATGAAGAGGGAAAAAACCATAAAACTTGTGACTCAATATACTTCTTTAAAACTTTTCTATGCAAATATATTAAATTCTCTAATTACAAGATTCAGGAAAATTTATTTCATATTGTACTGAGAAGGAATGAAGATATAATGTAAACAGGGTAACATACAATTTTGGTTGATTCTTAATATGATCTCACGTATTCAGGAAGAAAAGGTTCTGTTGTTTATGAACAAAATTGTTCTCCAGTGGTGCTATGGTTTGAGAACAGAAATCATTCAGAGTTTTTTGTGATTTAGAGAAGGAGAATTTAGGACTCCCTTTCTTGAAATCCTCTGGAAGGCCTTTGGAGAATTCAGAGACAAGCTAAAATGCAAGATTTCAAAATACAGAAACAAAGAAGTGAACAGAAAAGTAGAAAGCAGAATGAAAACCCAAGTTGAAAGTGATGCAAAAAACCCTTTGTGTTCTTGTTGTATGAGGTCAAGCCCATTGTATGCCTTGGTTTGCAGAAATTTCCCAAAGAACAGTTTGTTTCTATCAAAATGTGTCTCCAAATCACAGTTAGAATCTATGAAGAATAGAAAAGCCTGTGTGTAGAAATCACCTTGCATTTAGCTTTAACTTAATCAGCTTTATACCTAAAAAGGTTTGGAATCTTTTTTAGGTAGAAATAATTGCTTGCTTCTTCCTTGCTTCTTCCCTGATTTAAGCACGTGATGCCTTCCCTCTGCCAGCCTGACAAACCTTGGAGAGGAGATGATCACTTTGCCTCCAGGTGTTGCCTTCTCATTCCTCCTGTGCAAAAAGCTGAATGCACAGGGGCATATGAGAACAGCAGTGTAACGCCAAGAGCCTCAGGAGGAGGGTTGTTTTGCTTGGAAT
Source organism: Neopelma chrysocephalum (assembly GCF_003984885.1). Taxonomy (NCBI): domain Eukaryota; kingdom Metazoa; phylum Chordata; class Aves; order Passeriformes; family Pipridae; genus Neopelma; species Neopelma chrysocephalum. The sequence goes on along the minus strand of NW_020897739.1, from coordinate 1,259,579 downwards.
TTATTCACCAGAAAGGTCAACTCCAGACACAACATCTGTTTTCCACTGTGATTCTGATTTCACCACATAATTTGGTATGCTGCTGAAGTTTTCAGGGGATAAAAAAAAAAAAAGAGATTAATTAGCTCTTTCAGGAGACTTTCAGAGATATTCTGAAATGTTGTTACCATTATGGGCACACTGTAAAATTGTTCCAGATGAGATTGAGTTTGGTGTCTTACAGGAAGAAGCTTGGACGAGGTGAGAAAACAGCTAGCTGGAAGGAGAACCATTATAGAATAGGATGTATACAGTTATTAACTTGGGGAATAAATCCTTCAGTAAGAGAAGGATACGAAGTGAGTTTATAGCCTAAAAATGTGTTAGTTAATATTTATGATGTGCATCCATCTTTCACTGTTTCTTGGCTGTGTGCTCGATATTGGCTGGTCTCGTATCAAGTGCAAATGATAATATCAAACAAAGTGATTAATGTCTGTTTGAGACAATTGGAAGGTTATTTTCAGCTTTTACGGTGCTGGTTTATATACAGCATATAAGCACAGTACATGAGGTACTCTGCTAACAACACAGATAGGTGTTTTATTGATCTCCTCCTGTTCCACTTCGCTAAATATGCCCATTTTCAGCACCAGGATAATCAAGTAAACATTTAGGTTAGGAGTGCAGAAGCGAGGCCTGGTGAATTCAGAGAAATCCTAAAACTTTCGGTAAAGAGAGGAAGAACAGGGGAAAAAACTCACTTCTGAGGTAGTGAGGTTAAAATGATTTAAAGCAAACTGGAGGCCTAAAAATAGGAGCTGTCTTTTAAAATGGCAAATGCGAATTGTGCTCTGAAATTAAAAGACAGGTTTTGAAATGAGAGTTGTATGTTCCAAGCCATATATATGCTCTTGAAAATGCTCACCCAAACCGACAGATTTTATGTGGTGCAAAAATAAAGCAAGAAGAGAGAATTATCGAGTAGAATGGTGAGAAATGAAGGGCTTGTGTCTGTGTACATTTTCTACACATTTTTCTACTGGAAAAAATACTTTCTGTGTAAAAATATAACTGCTTGGTAAATATTGAAAAACCATAAATGTTTGAGATGGCTGGAGACGCAAAAAACTGTGATTAATGTCTGATTAATTATTAAATAACAACTTTAGTAATATATTTTCCCTGTAGACACAGTTGGTATAACACATATTAAGATAATTGAGCGGAGTGTGTCTATGTACAAGAATATACATATTATCCAAATGGATTCAATTAAATCCATATCAACAGTCAGTGCCTCAAAAATTAGGAAATAGTTGATATTAGCAGTTTGAGGGCATATTTAATTTATCCCCATTTGGATTTTGGTAATACTAATTTATTCTGTAGAAAATATCATAAGTGCACAGTAATTTTACAGTAAGTTGAAATGTACAAAGGGGAATGAAACTAATTAAATGAGCAAAAGAGTAAAACAAAAGGCAATGATGAACACTTTGCTCAGGAAGTGGCCTCGTTCTAGTATCTCATGATCAACTGCTAGATTCTCTATTTATATTTTTCTTAACAATCCCTAGGAAAAGCAAAGGGAATATTAATTAAATTATTAATTAAATTCAGAGTTCATACTGCATTGTGAAGCACTAAGATAACAGTGCGAAGAGAAATAAATCCATTAAATGAGACTCAATAAAACTAACAATACTGAAGTGAAATGCATTATAATCCATGATTTTCCTTATTGTTATCACATCATGGAAACCACTTATGTAAATGTGCCTGATGTATCTGATCAGCTGACAACATAACAGTTCCTGTTATTTTTACCCCCTTTTTACAGAAGGAGTGCTTAAGACATGGAGATACAAAGTTATTAGCCTTTGTTGGATTACTGCAGGAGGGATTTCTTAGTAGTGTGCATGTTTTGATAAGAATAAGCCAAATTTACTCTAAAACTTACATTCTGATAAAGCCTCTCGTAGAATGATGTATGATACTCAACACCAATTCAATGCTTCCAAGATCAAAATCTACCACTCCTTCAGTTGATATAAAAATATAAGTTAGAAGTTTAACATCTTGTTCATGCTAATTGGGAGTAAAATATTGACATAGGTTTGTCTGTTCAGACCATAGATTTTTCCATCATGACTGTCAGAACACTCAAATGTAGGGAAAAACAGAACAAGTGTATTGGTCTTGTTTCTTGGGACTGACTTGTTTTGTTTTTTGTTTTCATAAGGTGCTGCTGCTGCTCTGGCCTGGTTCTTAATGACCCCTTCTTCAATTGCTGGTAATATTCATGGATCAAGACCCTTTGGAAAACCACAGGTTTTTTCATGCAGATAACTAATGTAAGGGCACTGGCTGGTAAGAAAATTACACTAATGTAACAAATTGATAAATACTGCACCTCTACTCTTCCTTTAAATCCTGCAGTACTGGCTGAGACAGCTTTCCTTTCCCATTGATCTCCCACCATTAGACCCAAGAGTTTAGGTTTTCCTGCCATAGCAACTAGGTGAGGTTATGATATGTTTTGTCAATACCTTAAATAGTGGGAGCTATTTGTGTCAAAGGCATTGAAAGTCTTTGGTGATTGTCATAGGAAAAAGCAGTGCTTAATCACAAAGCTGTTAGGAAAATTACTTTAAAAGGTGTGTTCTGGGAGATCCAGTGCCTTTGGTTCTCGCAGAAGGTCACCAAAATGTGCAAAATTAACTACTCACATATCGGAAATTTTGCATTTATGGAAAGTCCTAGATCTGAGAATTACTGAAGTAAACTGGTGTGAGGGGAGAATTTTTGTATAGAATCAAAATATTGTAAGTCAATATATGAAGGAAGGATTTACTAAATTATATTGCGAAATTGCAATTAATACTATGTAGTAATGAATCTGTAAGTAAACTGCTCCAGTAGAAATTATAATTATTTGATAACTTAAAGGAAAAAATGCTTGAGAGACAATCTTTGTCAGGCAATTTACACAATCAGACAGCCTTAAGTGCATTTTTTCATCAGCTATACAGTCCATGGGTGGTAATGGTTTCTAGGCAGGTGCATTTTTTTTTGAGATATGTGTACTCTGCTTTATTTTAATGTGTTGTGTAAATACTCAATTTAATAGTTAGTTAATAATGATAAAAAGAGTGATTAAATAAAGGTGCTGGTTTGGTATAATTGGCACAGCTGTTCATGGCTCTATTTCAGATAATGTTTATTTCATGACAAACATACAAGGCAGAATGGAGCTGTTGGGATTAGCTTGAGAATTTGAATCAAAGGAACGGCCTCACCAGCAGTTTCTTGTCAGAAGTAAAACAGGAAGGAGGTATTCCTTAAACAAAGCAAACCATTGCAGCATCCAAAGATGGTTCTTAGAAGCAACAAGCCTTGATGTATGTATTTCCTTTTTTTTGGTCTGGGAGAGGTGGGCTTAGTCTGTGATTGGAACCCCTAGCTCAAGTTTTGAAGCTTGACAGATTGGACTTGTCTAGTTGCAGTACCCTGCAGATAAAAGACATCCTTCAGCCAGCCCAGTCTCCAATAATTAGTACCTGAGCTCCATAAATATCTCATTTTATCAATGCTGCTGTGACTATCCATGCGTGAAGCCATAAGCTACTCGGGGTGCAGATCATAAATGAACTGATAATATTAACTGAATGTGATGTAAATCACGGCCCTTTGGAGCTCATCAGTGAGCAGGAATCAATATTAAGGAAATTGTAAAATTCTAGGTATTTTTTGCTCTGGTAAATAAATTGATTACTTTGGGCTCTTAGGGGAGGAAGTGTAGCACAGCAGTTCCACTAGCACTGGAATGGAAACCTGGATATCTGCTTTTCACCTTACTCTGCTATAAAATAGTCACAATATCAGTAACATACATTTGCCTGAAACTTTCTCTGTAAACACAGTCCAGGTTTTAGATCCTTACAGTCTAATTTCGCTTCATGTTCATCATTTACAGGCACAGATAAATATCTCCTGGAGATACATCCTAGCTATAATAAATAAATAGAAATACTTATAGTTAATAGTTTGGGGATTAGAATAGCTCTGCTTTTTAATCCATGTTTCTCTCTCCACTCACTGCTGAAAAGCCTAATGAGATTAGACTCCTAATTTAGGCAGCCATGCTAGACATCTAAGGATACATAGAGCAAATACTCCTAATAATGGAATTTGAATATGTGATAAAAATAACAACGACTAAAGAAACATCATTAGTCTGGTGGTAAAACCTGCTCTCAACAAGTCTCATGAATGCACACCATAACTGGAATCCTGCACCACCTATGCTAAGGCTCCCAATATTTTTCATATCCAAGTGGCTGAAGTTTTGTCAACAATATTAGGAATTACTGCAAAAAATTCAAAGGCAAGGAAGGAGAGCACTGGGAAAAGTAAAACCTTGTTTGCAATGTTTAAGTAACAGCTCTAAGGACTTGAATTTTGTTAAGGTTTACCTTCTTTCCCCATCTGTTCTACACTTTCCAATACATATTTTCTTTTTTTCATTTTGTATTCAAGTTCTGATTGTAATGGAGTCTTCTGAAAGGCTTTGGAGAAAACATTTGTGTTGATAAAATGAGGAAACTTGTGAAAATAAAAGTTTTGAAAGTAGAAGTGGGTTTTCAGTCAAAATGTAAAAAAAAAGGGCAATAAAATAATCCCAAAATACAAAGACATTGGTTTAAAGGCAATCTTGATTTCTTTAAGAAAATTCTTCAGACTTAGTGATTCCTCTTGAAAGCAAGGAAAATCAGACTTTTCTATTCAGAACAATTATATAATGAGGAAGTTGAATATACATTCAAATCACTGTTATATACTATTTTTAAGACATGAAGACTTTCTTTATTCATTTATTGAAAAAGCCTGTCTTTTTTTTCAGGACTTGACCCAAACCTAATTACAATCAATTACTCCATCTGCTATGGAGTACTACTGATTTAAGTTAAAATGAGTATTGGAAAGAAGATTTCAGACAAAAGGATGTGAGAAAATTTCAGCTAAGAAGAAATTTTGGAACTCTGTGGTTCAGAAATGTCTGCTTACCAGCACTTCATTATTGCTGGCAACATTTTCACATCTTAAGCGTGTGAACCCCTTTTTAAATGTGTATTCCCTGAACAGTGGATTTTGAAAGCCTGTCAGAAAAATCAACCCTTTTAACAGCATTTAAATCTGTACTCAGCCTTTAATATTACTGAAATCTCTGTGGGACTTAAACTTATCCTTAAATGCTGCCCCTAGGAGAAATTTTCCTGAGGAACTAATTTTCTGAAACATGGCCTATAAATGTGCCGAAAAACAGCAAAGCGTCTTTGTCTTCCCATTTCCCGACCCTCACACCAATTATAAAAACATTGATTTTTAAAAGTTCTTCCAGTCAAGCTCTTTTCCTGTCAGAGCGTGTCACACGTGTCAGTCACATTTCAAGCTACGGATTTGAAAACCGACCTGCAGAAGCAGCTACCTTTGTCATAAATTTAACTTGACAGCTTCTCTGCAGGGTTTTCAATTAGGATCTTTTTTTTTAATGAAAAAAGAAAAGAAGAATGAAATGTCAGCCCAAATGCACTGAGCAAATGCTGCTGTATGGGAGGCCTACACATACTGTTTTCTTCTTCAGAATCCAGGATGATCAGGAACATAGAAATGCCAAGTTTGGGACAAAAAGAACTTTAAACCCCCTCATTTCAGGCACATAAAATAGCTGGTTTTGCTGTCTGAGGGGCCAGGTGGCTCTGAGGGCCTGGTGGGCTTCGCTGAGGGCTGACAGCAGGAGGCTGAGGGGTGGATCTGTGACACTGCCCATAATCCCAGGTTTTTCATTTAAGACTTGGTACTCTCGATGGAGGGAGTTTAAAAAAGCCCATCATAATTCAGTGCTGGTTGCTAAAAGCTCGGATTCTGAGGCGGCAGGAGCTGGTGCGCCCGGAAAAAGGTGAAACTCAGGCTGGGTAAAAAGGTGCCTTTGCCTCACGGTGTCCATTTGATAATTGTATCAGCTTCTGGGAGCTGCAGGCCCTGGAAGCTCTCCTCCCACAGCTGCCTCCCAGGAAAACCAAATTCCTATGGATTTGGGGAATTCCAGAATTCTGTGATTCTGTGGAAACCCTGGCTGGTCTTTAAGTCAAAAGTCTGACCCTGCCTCAGGATTGCCGCCATGACAGGACATGTCAGCTGTATTAAATGCTACCGTCCCGGCTCCAGAACTCCAGAAAGTTTCCTCATGAACTGTGGAGAGAAAACGTGGAATTGAGTGTATAGCTCAAAAAGTGGTAAAACTACCCTTGAAGTAGTCATTAAATGTGAATTGATTAAATGATTTCTGCCTGAATCGTCAGCAAGTATTAAGCACAAACAGTGTGTGTACGTGAGGGGGAGGCAGGAGCCCCACGCCCAGGCCAGTTCCTGAAATCACACCTCCTTTGTCACTGGAACATGACTGGAAAACTGATAAAAACACTTTGGATAGATACAAAGGATTAATGGGCAAAGAAGGTCATGTAACATCCCACACAGACTGTCTTCAAATATGTCCTACACCAACATTCCTCATCCACGGCCTCTGTGTCTTCTGTTGAAGCTGTAACTGTGACACCATAACAAGGTATGTGCTGCATTTTTTAAAGATATTTCCTTTTTTAATAGCTCTTAATTATAGATGGGAAACAACTGAGAAATGAGGATGAAATTCAAAAGTTTGTTGGGATTTCTCTGACCTGTAATTATTCTGATGCTTTTGTGTCATATTTATCATGACTATTTTGTGGGGGAAATACAAAAAGTTTATATGACAATGTTTTGGTTTTATAAATGTCTCCCATTCAGTATGGGAGTGGTTTGGGGAGCTGAAGCTGAGATAACTTGCAGCCATCAGATCCTCTTAGCAACTATTCCTCTAAGTGCAAGTTTTTTTCTAATTCATGAATTCTGAGCTCCAGGTCCTGGGTAGCTAGAAAATGTCTCTGACTTTAATTGCCAAATTGTCTCCCAGCACTAAATCTCTGGTAAACAACCAGCATAAGCTACAATTTTAAAAGAGCTAGACTAAGAAATAACATTCCCATTTTGAAAATATCAAGAGACTTTTTATTTTTTTCAGAATTCATGTTAATTTTTAAACAATCTGTTTCCAGATAATATTTACATTTCAAGAGAGAAATATTTTAAATTAAACTTTATTTTCTAAATTCTTGTTAGGCTCTTAGTATTTCACTATTTTGAAAACAGCGGTACCTGGTGAGAGCCAGTAGTTATGAGACTGGTACCTGGTGAGGGTCACCATCTTTTGTGGAAAGGCTGAGAAAAAAATATGAGAAATATCATTGACTTATCAAAATGATTGGTATATAGGTATAGTTCTAAGAACATGATACAAAGGTAGAAAAAAGAAAGGGATCATTTTCCTCTAAAGAAATTAGTCTCACAGAGTGAAATCTTACCCTTTTGGAATTAATGTTATATATAGTGGTGCCAGCAAATAGTTGGCAAAAAGAGATGAACACAGGTAAGTAGTTTTATTTTAAAATCAACTAGAAAGACATCAAAGGATCCAAGTCTCAAGAAGGATTTCTAAAAGCAACAAGGCACCTACTTTTGTGACTCTACACGTCTTTCAGGTAAGAAACCCACTGTTTTCATGTTCTCAGTAACATTTTGTGGACTTGTTAATACAGTTGAAAGGAAAATAACCAAAGAAATACTCAGATAATTTGCTTTTGCTGTTGCATTTCGTGACTTTGTGTTAGATATCTTTATAAAAGAGATTTTTAGCTGAACCGGGTAATCAGCTAAGTGATGCTTTTCTGTTTGTCTGTAAAACTCTTTGAAAAGTCTGAATTAGCAGAGCTGAGATTTTCCGAGTTACAGAATTCCAGTTTCGCTTGTTGATACAGAGAACTTTGTGGCATTTTCTGAAAATGGAAGAAAATGAAAAATTAGTGACTTGGTTCTGGTTCTTGTTAACAAAGTCATGGGATATGGCCAGATTTGCAACTGTCTCTAGATACAGGAACCAACAGCCATCCAGCAAACCAGTCTCCTGAGCGCCGTCATTCCTCAGAACTTGGCCTTGGTGTTTTGATACTGTCAATGAGTTAACTCATAGCAAAGAGGGAGGAAAAAAGGTGAAGGGGACGGAGGAGATGGAAGGAGGAGTTACTGAGTGGTTTGAAAGGTGGTTCTCAGGTCCCTGGAGGAGTGCAAAGGTGGTTTCTAAAAGCATGAGGGAGGACAGAGAGCCCTGGGTAGATGCACTGAGCTGGCACAGCAGAGGAAGAAAAGAATTTTCCTGGTAAAGAGAGTTGTTATGGAAATACATTTATAAGCTCTCCCCCATTATACACGTGTAAGATCTGCTTTTGCCAACCATCCCAGACATGCTTTTCCATTCTCATTAACTTTAGACCTTAAGCCAGTTAAGAGTGCCTTTAAAAGCTCCCTTGAGTTGCTCTCTGGAACAAAGCCGATTATATGAGTTTTGACCCACTCATACTGAGCCACTTGTGTCTGAAGGCAGCAGGAGGAAGTGTCTCCATGCCTTTCCCACTGTCACTCCCCATCAGGTTGGTCACATTTCACTAATAGTGCTGTAATTACCTACTGTAGTTCTGCAAGTGCTGGTATTCTGAGACCTAAAAAGGAAAATGAGGCATGAGAAAGAAGCAGCTGATGAAGTCTGATGTTCACTAAGCAGTGCTTTGTTAAACCAAACTTTGTCAATGTTTATTGTGCATCTATCCGAAATGTAAAGCTGAGAGAGCACAATCACACTACTATCAGATTGCCATTTTGGATTCAGTTCCCTTGTGTCAAAGTTTTCCTGCTGCTCCACACCTCATCTTCAGCTGCTCATCACCCCTTCCCTGAAATCAGCAGGCTCTCTGATCTGTCAGTGTAACTGCATTTGTAGTCTCTCCATGGGCCGGTTTTGCCGAGCTGAGCTGTGTTAGATAACCCCTGTTATTAGAAGTGTTTTAGCTGTTGGATTAATTTAGACAGAACTGGGTTAGAAGCAATTACACATGCCATTAGTTGACAGTTTGGAGAAGCCTGTAACCTCCAGTAGTGATGAAATGGACGATAGGATCAGCAAAAAGTAGAGTGATAACCCCTTAATCTGGCACAACTGCTGCCTAAACAGCCTTGCTTAGCATCAAGGACCCTACATGGGCAAGCTGCATTCATTAGTACTGAGAAAGCAGTGCAGTTAGTACACCTGAAGGACTGACACTGTTGCTTTTCTACCTGCTGTTTCTCAGAAGTGGCAGCACCATATTTCTTCCTCATTCTTAAGAACCTCTCAATATGTGAACTGAAAAATGTCCGTGTTTTTGTGTATGACATTGTTTTCCATTTGGACCACGAGCAGGGGTTTTGGTGTCATCTGCTAGAAATGCACAGAAGAGTGCAAAGACCAAATATAGATCAGGAGGTAGCCTTTAAAAAACTACAGCAATTTTAAACTTTGGATTCTATGATCCTATTTAGGGCACTGCAGTGTTAATGCATACAGAGGATGGGATCATAGATGCAAATACTATCTAGTACAGTATAGTAAAGTTTAGAAAAAGTCTAAATTCCTGTTAAAAATGAACCAGATTTCCACTGCAAAACTGTATATGCACTTTTAACTTGATGAATTCTATGAACAGTTGTGTGAGGGTGAATGTTCTTCCTAATTTTATACCTTTAATTTTCTCAGTCCAGATCCTTTTTATCCAACCTGTGTTGTTGCATAGATTGGGGCAGCCTCTCCTGTCCTAAATGAGACAGGAGCTGTAGAAGGTGAGATGACGTTGAACATGGAAAGGAAATTAAGTGCTCCTGTCACATGGGAGACTTTCATACAGGCTGAAAGATAAATATAAAACAAAACCTAATTAATTAGGTGCAGGCACTCGGAAGCATATTAGCATTTTCGTGTTTACTTAGATTCATGCCTAATTAGTTTAGTTGCTATAAACTTGCCTCAAGGGAATAAATTACTGAAAAAAATCCCTTCCCAAATACTGTATTTAGTGAGGTAAAACAACAGATCTTAAAGTAACTGCAGCATTCTCGTGTAAAGGATTATCCCATTTTTTTCCGGTAGGAAAACAGTTTTGTAACAGAAAAAAAGGATCAGAACTCCAAGAAAAAGAGGTTGCTTCTAACATTTTAAATCAGTATTTAAGTGTGGATGTGGTAAGGCATTGGTTTGCCTCTGAAGGTGGCTAAAGGACATATGAGAACCAGACAAAGATACTGATTTCACAGTACGGTTTCTTCTAAGCAACAGAATCCTATGTAAATCCCACTGGGAATATGCACTGTCTTGCACATGTCCAGATTGATTAAAATGGAATTCTGGGCACTAAGTATGGTATATTCCAGAAGGATAAGAACAGCGAAACACATGATTCTGGGAAACTTGAAAAAAAATGGTATATGTTTCTGACTGACAGTTTTGCCTTGAGGAATATAAGTTTTAAAAGTAATTAAAACTCCCCCCCCCATTTTAAGAAAGGTAATTAAACACAAACCTAGTCTTGGACTAACTGAGCAGAGCACCTTAGCACACATTTAAACCCAGCAACAAGGACATGTTTTTTCACGTGTATTGAAGTTTATGTGCTTTGGTGGGTACAAGAACTGTTCCTTGGGCTGACAGCAGTGGTAGGAGAAAGGAAAAGAAAAATGCTTATGGGAGGGCTGAGTTTCTTTGTACTTCCATGTATTGCATTTTGTAGCTGTGTCCAAGTTTCGTGAACAGATGTTTTTTATAAACCTAAACAAACAGCACAGAGAGCACAGGAACACCTGGGATGGCAGCAGACAGGTGGTCATCTGTTTGAGCCTTCCATTGCATTTTCTCTATAATTACCTGTCTAATTGCTTGTCCAGAGCTGTTGCTGTTACTAATGTATTTACACACGTAATTAATTGTGCTTTAAAAAAAAGGAAACAACCATTTTAGGTTGTTTGTCCTTTTTTCTTCATTTGTGGAATGTCTAACTATCCAGTGAAATATTACCAGTTTTATTCGTGGACTAGATTATGACTCCATTCTGGATGTGTCTGTAGAATTATTTCTCAGGCTAAATAAGAAAATAATGAATATCAATTGCAACTAAGTTGAGCATTGTAGGCAGGGCAGGAGTACCTCCAGAGTACCTCCAAGGCACATGTTGGCAAGCCATAATCTTTATTCTATTTTTTTAAATTAAGAAATGGGACCCCATTGACATGTAACATTATGTTCAACTTTCTGAAAACTGAAATTGCAGAGGGAGCTCAGGCTCACCAGTTTCGTGAGACCTTTGCTAAACTTCTGGTAGTGGGTAAAATTTTACTATTTGCTGTGAGAGAGCTCTGATGTTCTGAGGTGCCCAAAGAACAGCTTTGCAATCGTGCCTTTGTGTGGTGCAGATGAAGGTGCTCACTGAGACCGTGGGACAGGGCAGTCCGTGTTGCCTGACCCCCAGGAGCACACCCTTGTGTTTCTGGAGCCAGGGCTGCTCAGGGCTGTGTCTGAGCTGTTGTTTTTTTCTCTTCTCAAGTTGTCTTCTCTCATCCATGTTTAAAGCTGTTTGTGCTTTCGTTTTTGCTCAGCTCCAGGATCCCCGGGGACATGCCCTTTTCCCCTTCCTCCCCATGCCAGAATGTGGATATCACTCACTGCTTATTCCTCCCACGTTTCTTCCTATTTCCTCTTTTGTCAGGAACCCGTGAAACAGCCACAAGTGCCAGCTTTCCTTCCCTTTGTCTAGGATATGTCATCCTGTGGCCAGCACTTTTAACTGCAGTGTTAGAGAACAGAGAGACCAGGCAAGCTGCTGCTCTGTTATTCAAGCTGCATGTCAAAATCAAAGGCACATAAAAGAGAAAAGCATCACTAACCATTTTTGCAAATCTGTCCAATATTAATGTAACTTGAAAAGAACTGCAATTTTGTTTTGAAGACCACTTCAAATGTAGGTCAGTTTTTTTCAGAATTAACTGAACTTTGGGGAGAACTCACGGGGTTCACAGATTTTGGGTTTGCCTTTAAAATGGTAAGTCACATTCAATCTGTACTCTAGTCACTGGTGAGTTGGAGTGAAAAACAAAGACTGAGGAAGGAACATCATAATAATTAAGAAATATTTACAGCTGTTGAAAATTGGGATTATTAAAAAATGGAGCCAGAAGTAAAACCAGCAGGACTAACTCACTGAACTACTAAAAATGAGGACTTAAACTCTGTCCAGTTAATTCCTCCAGGTAGACTTATCAAAATTTAAACCACTTTATTGCCAGTTGATTGTCTCCATTAAGTTTGGAACTTTAGTGACACATTAAATGGTATGTTTCAGAGTTTAGCAGGTGTATCAAAAGACCAGCACTCACAGACTGTGAACCTGGTAATTACAGTAGAATTAATTTTTCGTATCTTTAAAATGTGATATCTATATCAAAATGTTCCTAACCACTACTTAATTAGTGTAGCCCTACTTTGAGATGGAAATGGATAAATTACAAGGGAAATGACTCCTTTAACTTGTATTGCTCTGGACTAAATCTTATAGTTGTATCTAATAATAGAAATAATGAAATATGGAAGTCTGTTCTTCAGAAAACTTCCAAAGAAAATTCAAAAAATGAACCTGCACATCAGCAGATAAAAAGTAACAATGGGCAGGCTGTGAATACAGTCAAAGGAAATGGGCTCAGGGGCAGAGCTGGGCTACGAGATCACTGGCGATGACCAGAATTAGATGGTTTGGGAAGAGCCACAGAAATCCTGCAGAAGGCAATTACAGATTCACAATTCAAGAGGATGAATTTCTTTCAAACCTTTGTTACCTAGAGACTCCAGTTCTGTAGTATGAGACTTTTATATTCTTTCTAAAGCTGTTTAATGATAGTTAAGAGTTAACTCTGGAGCCTCCTATTATCTATAGAAAGATCCTATCCATCCTTGCAGCCTGAGAAACCATTAGCTCCAGTAATACACTGCAGTACTTAGATGAGAACTGCCTTAAGAATAGAAGCAAAAAGGAGAACCTTTAGGAAGTTAAAGAAATTGGGATTGATTTTGGTATGTACTTAACTCACAATGCCACTGGCAAATAACATTTCATTAGAGAAAATATAACTAGGTCTCAGCACACCAAAAAAAACCCCACCACCCTTGCAGTGATTTCTATGGACTTCAGATCAGGAATAAAAAGGAGAAACAACAGAATAAGATGACTAAAAAAACATACTGGCTTTCCAAAATTTGAAAGAGCTTCCAGATAAGTGGTGAGATAATAACAAAGGTGCCAGACAGTAGCTTCAGTGGCGTGGAAAAGACAGAGAACTGGATTAATTTGCCCAAGCCCAGGCATCCAGCTCAGTGGGGATGCTCTGCAGTACATCAGTGGGCTGCTGCCAGGAGGTGATGGACCCACGGCCCCAGGTACCCTCATGGCCTGTGTCCACCTCCTGACCCCGCTGGAGCTGGAAGCCACTCAGAACAAGAGAAAACCCAGATAATCTCCTCCAAATATCTGTGCAGCTGATTAATGACCAGTTTCAGGTGACAATAAAGAAGCATTTTCCCTGCAGAATATTCTACAGAGATTTCTGCACTTCGTTATTTCAAGCTGCTTACACAGTTAGATGCAAAATCAAAACCCAATAAGTTGATCCTGTACTGAACTATTTACCTGAAGCCGTTTGGTGATGATAACTAATGCTCATTACTTGAGTAAAGTTCACTGCATGGCTTCATTTCTGTCATAACCATGAAATACTGCTTTGCTTCCAATCTGAAGTGGGGCATAAGCTCATCTTCTTTCCATCAGATTTTCTTCTGGATGTGTTTCTTTATGCCATTCACCACTGAGCTTTATGTATTATTCTCTCTGTCTTTTTTTTGCTAGATTAATTAATATGATCCACCTGGCTTGTCAGAAATGACCTGTACAATATACATGAATCACCTTTCTCAGTCAGTAAGCTTATTCTTGTAGTAGCTTAAGGTACAGTGCAACAGCACGGTGTTAAAAGAGGGCTGGCAAATTTTTAGGGTATGAATTTGCTGCCATAATAGGATAAATCAGAGAATATTTGATAAGTTAAAACCTTGTTCTTTTGTCCCGTTTCCAACTGTAGGATTTCAAAATGCTTTTGGCTATGGCTGCTTTCAGTGATAGATACTTTCATAGTGGTTCTCCAGGCATCCTTATTCCAGGCTCTTAGATGGGGAAGCCAAAGAAGTGGAGAGGGGAATTGTCTGATACCATTGAAAAAAGTCTGTCAAACACTCAGCGCCGAACTTTGTGATTTTAACAGTGAAAAGTTTCATCTCACTTAAAGGCAACTGTCTGGGGACTGGCAAGGGGGACAGAGAGAGAGTGAATACAGGTAGTTTGTAGTATGTGGGTGTTTAACTGATGAAAAGCCTCAATTCTGTATCCCGAGAGTTGTGAAGACATATTTTCTGTATCTAGAGCTCATAATATTAAAAAAAAATTTTTAACTAATTAAAAAAGAAGCTACAACTTTAAAAAACTGGTGGGGTGGGGGGTGGTGTTGCGGTTTCCAGAGATTTAAATGGAGAACATGGGGAGGATTTGGGGTACTAGAGGAGTCAGCCATGACCTTAAGCACTTGTTCCTTTGAAGCTGCAGTCCCCACCTTGTGTCTGCCTAACGCAATTCCCAGTGGGAGGACAGACGTTTTGCCTGCGCAATAACAGCTTTTCCAAAGGCAGATACCTTGGGCCGCCTTTCATTATTTCTATTTTATAATTAATCATTAACTGTTGCCCTTTATAAAATAAAAATCAGGCACAGCAGCTGGGTTATTTGCCTTTGAAAAGCTGTTTCTGTGCTCACAGCATGCCTTTCTTCTTGTCACTAATAATATCACAAAGACATAAGGAGGGAAAATGCTACACTGACATCATGTCATGTCCAGTACAAATGAAAGTGCCGTAAACATTTGAAAAACATATGAATAGGAAGAGCTGCATTGGCAAATGCTTCCTCTGGGCCATCATGAAGGATGATGTCTGGTACGTGGTTAGTGTGCGCAGACAGATGTTCAGGAAATATTTCTATGGAACTGCCGAGCTATTTTTTAGATTTCTCTGTGCAAGTCACCTATTTGCCTCCATATTTTTCCTATTTTTCTTCTTCAAAGAGCAACTGAAAGAAGGTGGAATGCATTAGTGGATACACAAGTTCAGTAAGCTGCACCCAGCAGTGGCTGGGAGCGGGTGCTTAATGCAAGAGAGACTGAAAATTTGTGTAGCCCTCCTGCAGCCCCATTCCAGATCTCACTGGGAAGATTTTGAAGCCTGCTCTTGGGCATGGACAAAGAAACCAGTCTCTGATACTCTCTCACAGTTCTGGCAGTCGATACTGGAGGTCTCACCTACCTTCTTGCTCTGCATCTGCTGCTCAGGGCAGGGGAAGCGGCAGAGCCACCCTCATTTCTGGGGCTGAGGAATTACAGACAGTGGGATTTTGAGTTCCTCCTTCACTGTGTGTTCGCAAGATACCTGTGTCCTCCTGCTGCCTGATCCTTGGTTTGTTATAACTTGCTCCGCTCAACTGTTTCCTTTAGATACATGTGACACACAAGTGCTTGTGAGGGCAGAGAGGCAGAGAAAACCCAGTTTATTCCTAATAGTCCATCTGCACACACACAAAATCCTAGCAGTGTGTAATCTATTTTTAAAATAGCCTAGTCTATCTCTCTGAATTCTTTTTATATTGTTAAATAAGTTTAAAGTGTGATTGATGATCTCCAGATCCAAATCTGGGTTTCTAAACTATCCAGCTGCATCTACAACCCTGTGGTGAGAGCACCCTGTCATCAAATGCCACATCTTTTCAAGGCAGCTCATCTGTTTCTAAAGCTCTCCTTAGTAATTAAATGACTTTATCACTATTATAACAAATGTCACTCATAGTGTTAATGAAAGCATTAGGATAGTGTTTCAGCTAAGAGCTCAGCAGGGGATGTTAGTATATTTTGGATTCTATATTTTTAAATTTTTGTCTCTTTTTTTTTTTTTTTCAATTGGAAGCCTAATTTGAATATAGAATATGTAGGGTTTAAACAGTTGTTTAGCATTTGAATATTTCTTTGTTTTCCCTGCAGTGGCCCTTTCACATCTGTGCTTTACACATAACGGTGCAAATGTCAGCAATATATTAAAAAGATGGATGGAGAGATGTAGAACATTAATATATGTTGGTGGTGGTGAGCTTGAGAACTGTCAAATTCGCCTGTGTGCATTTATCTGGTACTCTGTATTATTTATTCATCTGAAACACTTTTGCAAATGAAGCAGATGAAAGGGAATGTTAGGTAAATTAAGCCTGCTTAGGGCAACTAGAGATCAGAACAGGATAAAATACCAGCAGGAGCAGAGCACCTGGGCATTGGCGGCTGCTTCCATACGTGAAGTGTTTCCCTTAAAAACATGACTCGAATTATTCAAGAGTCACTAACATCTCTAGCCCCAAAGCATCTTCAGTTTATTCTTCTGAATGTGCACATAATAAATATTTTATAGTTTAAAGTCTGAGTCTTCAAATGATTGAAGGAGGCAAAGGGAGAAAAAAAATCAGATAAGAAAGCGAGCAAAGAAGGAGGTATCTAAAGAGAAGGAAAGGTGCATCCCAGATACATTTGTTGCACCAACCCCACATTGGGAGAATGGGAAAACGCAGTCCAGTTGAGGACATTTAGGCTGAGCATAACTGGGGGCAGACAGTGACTAAGCATTCTTGTGTGTCTTTTCAGGCTGAGCTAGACCACAAAGTAAAACTAATCAAATTTTCTCATCTCCTTGTGTTTGAATTGTATTGGATTTCATGTAGCTTAGCTCACAGCCATGGAATTGTTTGGGGTATCCATAATTTTCAGCTGCTGCTGGGAGCTGAGCTGGTGCTATTGCTGCTAGATGTTGCATGAAGGATGGTGAGCTGACCTCTATCTGCATAGCTTTGTGCTGTAAAGTGTTCTTACCACTGTGATTTGCATTCCCCTTGCTCAATTTTATCCCTGTTCCATGGTAGCAAATGGCCTGGGAAACCTGGGTAGAGCTGTATTAATCATAACAATCAAGGGTTCGGGCTTGAAAAATCAACATAAAGTGCATCAAGCAGGATTTCTTTTTAAATGGCTGGTTAACTAAGTCGATTAAGGGCTCCTCTACTTATTATTTTGCTGGTTCATTTCTTTGGTCAGCAGGATTTCAGGCACTATGCAGCACACAAGTGATGGGAGTTTGATTTGTTCTCATCTTTTCTGTCCTCGTTTACCACGTTCAGACCCAGTTGCTCTTCACGGAGCGGTGCTGTCTTAGGAATCAATCAATGACTCTACAGACCCTTTGTGGCTGGTTTGATTATTGATATGGTTAAATCAACATGAATATATTGCATAGTCACAAAGCTCGGAGCATAAACCAGCTTCTTTATTTGAGTGCTTGCTTCTTTTCTTACAGAAAATCAAGCCAGCCTTTGCTGAGACAGGTAATAATGGCATTTTTTAGACTCAGAAGTCTGTAGTTACAGCTCTCTCTCAGGGTATGAGTGCACTGTTTTTCCTCAGCATTTTGCTCTTAACACCTGTGGAGACAGGGAACCCTGTCAGAAATAAGTGAACTAGTTTTAAAAGGGTTGTTTCTCTCTGGTTTTGATGGGACCTCCACAGGTTATATAAAATATGTGAATATTTATTAGAATGAATGAACACCTGTAGTGAGAGGGACCTACTGACACAAGGGGAAGAGCTGGATTCCAGTTGCTACTTAACTAAATGATACAGTAGAAATTATTGATGTATTTCTTTGAGCTGAGTTATGAGAGACTATTTTACTACTCGACTGTTCCTCCCTCTCATTGCTGAGTGTTAGTGGAGCTGTGCTGCCTTTATTTGCAGTGGTTGCTCCCAAGGAGCAGTGGGGTCAGTGATGCTGAAGGGGTGACTTCTGGCAGTAGAACTGGCAGTGGTACCACTACAAACTGAGCAGCCACAATGCAGTGAGATGAGTGTATATTTTTCATGCCACTTGACCAACTTCAACCTACTGTAAGTGCACCCCCAAAACTGTTTGCTTTGTGGTTTTGGGAGTTGCTTGAGTTTGCAATGAGAGCAACGCAAATCTATGCAATGTTGTCTTGGAGAGTAGATCAGTGCACACTGGGAAATTAGAAGACTCCCCTCGTGCTCCAGGACAAATGAAGGCAATGATATTAATCTCCTTACCTTTCAGAGAGTGTCACTCATCCTTCATCAGCAATTTTAGGCTGCAAGATAGATGCTGTCATTTCAGTAATTGTATTAGCTTGGTTATTCTTCTGTACATTAACCAAATCCATCACTTAGTTTACTCAGAAGAATAGGTTAGGGACCAGCCTTAGCAAGGTACACTCATGAACACAAACAATATTTACTTGTTTTCTTTTGTTTATTAACTACTTACTGTGTACTTCTCGGTGCAATTTTTATTCTTGAGATGGTGCCTTCATTGAGATACATAAGAACAAATATCCTTGGGCAAATAGAAGTCCTCTAAATACTAGTGATGTTACAAAAGATAGTTAAAGTTGCCAAGTAACAACAAGGAATAATTTCCAGAAATCAGATCTCAATAGTTCAAAAAGTTCCAACTCTGTGTTTAATTTTTCCCCACTCACTAGAAAGTGACAAAACCTGAAGTATTATTCCAATAATCATCTTGTTTATTGTTGTTTATAAAAGGGCTTCTGGCTAAATGTTCATTACCTTTTTTCATGTCTCAACTAACATAGATCATTGCTTTATGGATGCACTAAATTAAATGACCCATTTCAAACCTTTGAAGGCTACGTAAAAACCCGTCATATGATGCAAAAATGGTATATATGCTGTAAGCAACAAAAGCAGGTTTCCTGTTGTTTTCCTTTGAGGGAGAATAGCAATATAATAAATTGTGACTAGTGACATTTCCCCATGCTCCCATCTATCTGGAACACACTTACTTAAAGGCTGCGTTGGCCATATCCATTCATCTTTTCTCCTGGGTCAATTATGCTGTTTGCATTCAAATCAATCCCTTAATCAAGCCCGTTGATAATTGCAGCAGTGCCAGGGAGATATTTGTCATAGAAATGTAATGAAGGCACTTTGTTGTAGTGCAGCAGAGTCTAATATTGCCCTGCCACAGAGGACCATTTCTGTGTCTGTGTGGAGTTTATGTTCCTCATCACCAGTTTCAGACACAGGAGCACTCAGATCTCACCGGTGGGGTGGGATGGGGCAGCATTACAACCTTCGGACCACCATCTTCAGGGTTTCCATGTTGTCTCTTGACATTGCTGATCTCAGAAACCTCCTTCTTGCTGCAAGGGATGATTTGTGCAATCAGTGAGAATACTGTTTGTGGATGGTAGTGTGAGGCTGTGAAGAGGTAGGGATTGTGAAGAGAGATAATAACTTTTATTAGATTAAAACATATAGCTGGGAAAAGCCCTGTCATATTTTGATCACTAACACATTTCCTGTCTGAAACAGAAACAGCAAGCTTTAATTTGAAGGTAATACATAAATATTTTAATTCCTTTACATGAGAGATGAAAGGAACTCAGGTTTTTCCTTTCTGGTAAAACTGTTTTAAAATCTTGGTGTTTTTATTTTTGTTTGCATTAGGGTTTGTTTTTTTTATAAAAAAGCATTTGTAATAGCTACCTCTTGTTTAACCTGCTATGAGATTCTAGCAAAAAGAAGTTTAGATCCCTCCTTGGCCAGCAAAGGTCAAGGCCAGTGAATTTTAGTTCCTTATAAGGGAATTCAGCAATGTTCTTCAGTATTTCAGCTAATGCCATTATGTGTCTAGACTCCTTAGTGTCCTTTCAGAATTTTCCCCCTGCAGCTTAAATACTGAACATTGTATGTAAAGTTGTCCCTAATTAAAAACCATCATTGTAGATAACTACTGTCCTGGGAAAGAAAAAACCCACATTTTCATTGTAGAAAACCAAGTAGTCCAATTCTACAAAGGGAATACGGTTCCTCAAAACACGCTGCCATGTGCAACATCAGAACACAACCGTAAATGAACGTGATGAAACCGTGCTCACAGATATTAATTCAAAAGAAAGGAACATTGAAAAAATTTATTTTTGATGATTCAGGTTATTAGCACATATTCTCTGTGCAGCCAAGCCTAAAACAAAACTGTATTGAAGTTTTTATACATCATTTAGCCAGGGTTCTTTGAACTGCCATTCAGCTCAGCAATGTTCCCAAAATGCCTCAATTCCAATTTCACTTTATATTTCAATTCACCAGCCTTCGCCCTCCCTCCCCCCTGCCACGTATTCTCTGGGGATCCTAAACAATCTACAAAAATGCCATTTTATTGCCCAGGTAATAGTGTTATTTGAGGCTTCAGATTGTTTAGGCGCATCACAAGTGAAATACTTTGCAAGCACTGAAACTTTGAAATTGTGGTTAGATGAAAGCCAGGGTCCTTGCTGCTTCTGTTCCAGACTGAGGCTGAAATTCTGATGGGTTTTGACTTTCCTGATACTTATCTGGGTTTAGATTTGTCCAAGTAGCCCAAATTTAAACACAGTTCCAGGTTAGATATATACATGCAAGATCTCTGCTGGTTCAGCTCTAATAAAGGGTATCGTTAAATACCTGTTCACATATATCTTTAAGGCAAATGCAGGAAAAATGCTAATTCCCTTGATAACCTTTTATGACAATTATGGTATCGAGTAGAAAACCTGGATATTGATGTGACAACTGGGTCTGGCTTTTTTAATCCGTTGGGACAGTCTGGAACTGTCTTATTGACAAGGTTTTTTCCTACCTTTTGTGTTATAAATCAGGTCATGAGCAATGTCTGTGTTACCAACACATAACTCACACTTGTTAAGTATATCTGTTTTTAAGATTTCTGGGCAGAGAAACTAACTGGTAATCACTAGTTCCTACTGATGGTCAGGATTTTGTAATGCCAGTTTGTAACGTGTTTGTGGATGGCACGTATAAGGAACTGGGAATGATAATGTTGGTTTAATTCATTATTGACCTCCTTTTGCAGTGGCACTCCTAGAATAATTTGTGAATACTTTCATTTCTGAAGTGTGTTATCTTGCTGTTAAGGCAAAATAAATACCATGCCACCAAATATTGGTTGGGTCCAGAAAACAAATCAAGACAAAAGATGTTAGCACATGTTTTCATTCCTGGAAAAACAGAACAGCAGGGCTTTCTTTATTACACTCAAATAAGAGACCCCTTGCTGCCTGAAGGGAATGACCAGAGAGTTCCACATGAAAATGATACCAAATAAATGATAAATAAATAGATTGTGAAAGGGAGTATGTAAGTAAGTTAAAGTTGCTTAAGTTTAGGTAACTTATTTTTCAGGTACTTAAATATTGGGAAGCATTGGCAGGATGATAATAAGGTGTGTTTTTCAATTCAGGAAAGTGCAGTAAACCAAGTTCCAAGAGAATTATCTCTTTAAAAAACATTGCACTGTACTGTTCTCAGCTAGTTCATGATGCTTAATCCAGGATAAATTGTGATTTTATATCTTAGTACTTACTTACTCATCGATTATCCATTTCATACCTGGGATTAAACTCTGCCTGCACTATAAATAACATGTGCACTCATGCAAAGACACCGTAGGTCATTAGTAACAACTTAGAAATCACACTGTAATAAACTTCTCTAAAATTGGAATCAGCAAAACAACTCAGCTGAACCGATTGCTTATGAACAGCAGCCCTTTACTCTCTTTAACCTGTACCACTGCAGTGATTAACTTTGGCTCATCCCTGTCTACCACCAAGAGAATAAAAAAAGTGACAAACAAGATGATCATTTGGAGGGTATTCCCACTTCCTCCATATAAGTCCCTTACCCCTGGCTGTTATCTGCTGTCAGAGACAGCATCCTGGACAGATTTTTGCTGTGGTTTAGGACAGCCATTCTTATACTCACAGAAGCAAGACTAGAGCCCCTTTCCTGCTCAAGTCCCTCTCAAATCTCCTGGAGAAAGTAATCCCAGCAGACAGAGACACCAGAAATGTAAGGGGGCTGGGAAAAGTTCTGATGAAAGAATGAGTAACTGCAAGGGATTTCGAGAAAATAAAGCCGTGCAATTTCTTGATTTTTATTTAGTTGTACACAAGGACATGCCTGTGGTTAGGGAAGGCCTGACAGAGAGGTGTTTCTCAGTTACATTGCAACAAGTTGTACACAATAAGAGTATTTTGGATTTGAGAAGAGTTATGACCTCTTTAACACCAGGAGGGAGGCAGTTACCCCGAGTGGACATTGGATTGCTTTGTGCTGACTTCTTGTGTCAGATCTCAGCCCACCCCTGAGGGAGGTGATGGCTGGTGCCTCTTTCAGATACCCAGTCCTCTCTGGGTCAGTGGTAATGTGGAGCAGCCAGCTCATGCTGAAATCATGCTGTTTTTCCATAGGGAAAACTGCTTTTTGTTTACCTGAGGTATTAGCTCCTTTCCCTATGGCTGGGAGGGATTTTGCGATACCTTTCAGTAAATGTTAACTATCACAAATAATTAATATCAAGCACAGTGGAGAGCACCTGGGGGGAAATGAACTCTATGAAGGTATGAAATGCTTCTGTAACGTGATAGGTAAAGACCTCCCCTGGATAATGAACAGGAGAAGAGCAGTTCGTGCTGCAGTATCCATGAGTCATTCTTTCCTCTAGAAAATAGAAGGTTACCGTGTCTTTAGGCAACTGTTGAGTGGCTTTTGTGTTTCTCAATATAGCAGGTCTATCTTCAAGGAAAGCCCACTATTTGATGAGCCCTTTGTTTACAGAAAAGATAGCCTAACATATTCAAATGGTGTAACCCAATGTTCCCACATTTTCCATACTAATCTAGCAGTAGGAATCTCAGAGGAAGTGCTGACAAATGCAGAGCAAATAGGCTGTCTTTAAAGTAAAACTCATTAGTAATAGGTATATTACAATTCATTTCAAAGGACAGATTTCTGTTCCAAAGCTGTATTTGCTTCTGAAAATACTCTGTAAGGTTATGGCCAAAGATTGTTTCTGCTCACTGTGGAAGCTCCTGGGTTTGATTTAGCAGTGACATGTGCCAAAAAAAAGCCATTCAGTAAAAAATAAGCCCCTTCTTTCACTCCACTCTTCCAGAAGCACTGGGCGAAGGTGGGTTTGATTCTTGTGTGCATATTCGTGGTGGTGACTTTAGTTCCATCATCTACTCACATCATTCTCAAGCCTCCACTGCACTCTGCAACTGGCTTGTTCTCCCATTCAAGTAGTAATTTGCCTCCTTAAAACCAAACCCAGCTGCTCTTCTTTCATTTTGCCTTTCCCCTGTGTCCAGCAGGCAGTGGGGTGCAGGTGGGCTGTGAGGGCCATTTCAATCTGTCCTAGGAAATTGCCGTGTCCCAGGACCAAGGTGAACGTGGGCTCGATGCCCCAGCTGCAGGCAGTTGAAATAAATGAGGCTGCAGCCAGACAGTGCTGAGACAACCAGACAGGAGAAAGAGGAGAGATACCCCCAGCCTATATAGGCTGCTTTTTCCAGCTCAGCAAAGGAAATGGTCCCTTTTTCTGAACAGCACTTCTGTGACTAACACTGGGAGAGGCTGAGGCTATTAACAGCTCAGGGAACTGGAGGTGGATGTCGGGCCAGCACTAATCCATCTGTTCAGGCAAACGGTTCTCCTCCAAACAGAACTCCTCCATTAGCTCAACTAGTTTGTTTCCTCCTCCTTTCCCTTTCCTGCCCATAGTGGCAGAGATGCTCAAGGTGCTGGCTGAGACATTCTGGCAGCCAGAGGCCACCTCTGCAGGCCCAGGGGATGACTGATGTCAGCTGTAACCTGCTGTAAGGAAACAGAATTGCTGCCTTGCCCAGAGCTGGCGTGATCTGTGACGGGGACTCTCGGCAGTGATCAGTGGGAGCAACATTATTACCATGTCCACAGTAAGAAAATGAGGTCCTGATGGGCTGTGCTGTGCAGCTCCCTGCTCAGCATAGCTGTGATTCATTGGCTCTGGGTGAATGAGCTGCAGGGGCTCCTGAGCCCGGGAGAGATCACATGATTTATTTAGTGGAAGTCTCGTGTGCCTCGTAAATGCTCATATATCTGGACACTGACTCGGTTCTGGAGAGTTTTTAATACATCCAGATTAAAACAGAGTTCGAGTTAACTGGGCATACTGAGAACTGCTCTACCATACACAGTGTTATCCATTTATTCTGTGGTTTTGGTGTGATTTTGGGACTTACAGCAAGCCCAGGAGTACCTCTGCAGCACATGGCCTAAAACCCAGTGATTTTTCTGCAGGCTGTGATTCTCTGCATTAGCTTTGTGAAGGTCTCAGTCAGGACAGCAAAGGGCTAGAAATTGTGTTTGCTTCTGGTTGTATCAAACCTAGGTCTGATTCTTTCACCCACACAGCAGCAACACCCCTTTATATGGAAACCCTCTAATATGTAGGTACTTATACCATATTCTCCATCCCAATACAGCAGAGTTGCAGCCAGTGTTACAAAGTGCCTGATGAGAGAAAACAGGTTTCTGCTCATTGTATTTCATGTTCTTTGAAATCTTTCTCAGTTCCATAGTGAGAAATCACTTCCAAAGCAAAAGAGAGTGTGAGTGGTCTATGGGGGTGTTGGAGATTACAAAACCCCACCATTTCTATTTCTAGCAAGCCCATTATCTTGAAGACTAGTGAAGGGTGAGAGGTGGAAAACAGCACAGATGTGGTTTCTTTTGCTGAGACTGGATTAATAAGAAAATTAATTATTTTTGCTTTCAAGATTGTCTTCATCATCCCAAGGGCAACTCAGCATTCCTGAGGTACATTCAGTTATTTCTCCTTTCATCTCACACATGTAGCACTGATGGACATATCTGGACATCCATCCACCTGCAGCAGTGGTGGTGAGAAATTTCAGTAGAAGCATCCCACCAAACACACAGATGAGCCACCTCTCTCTTATAAAAACCTCATTTACAGCTTGTGAAAAATGAACTGGCACAGTTAATCCATAGACAACTGTTTAGGGAAGACACTGTGAGGATGTGCTTCTGTTTGGTCTGAATCTTTGCTCCTGCAAGTGTTGTAATATTTGTAGTGGGTGTGTTTCCCTACAGGATGCATGCTATGAACCCCTTTTTTTTTTGGTTAAAATTGGGAATATGTAGGCTTGAGTAAAGCCAATCATGCTCTGAAATATATTCTGGTTGGTTTTACTTAAATATTTATTTTTACTATAAATCTTTCATTGAAATAAAACAGCCAGGCCCAAGGAAGCCCTTGGCTCTTGTTGCATGTTGTGACGAGCAGCAGATTCATGTTTGCTGTTAGCTTTGCTTTCTGGTTCAGAAAGGTGGGCTCTGAAAGCTCCAGGGCCCAGCTGCCTTCACTTTGGCAGCCTCACCAGCTGGAGCAGTGGCACAGCCTAATGTTATCCAACATGGAGGTTTTGCAAGAGGCAGCAGCACAGCAAGCAGGGAGGAACTGGCAGAAGGAAGGAGGAGCTCATGATATTTGGGTAGGTGTTGCTGCTGGTTTTTTTCCTTTAGAGATGTGGGCATGTGTAGTGTTTGGGAGAGTGAAGAACAGTTACCAGACCTTCTGCTGATGCATCCCCACTGGAGTCAATCCCCCACTCTCAGTCTTACTTTATGCCCAGATAAATCCCCCGGCTGCTAAATTTCTCTAGAGCAACAGTGACACCTTGTGGGTTCATTTTAACTGTGCTCCATATGGAAATGTTCGTTCCCATCTTTGCTTGCATGGAAACCAGCAGTCGGAATTCAGGCAGCGTCCATGGCCATCTGCTCAGCACAGCCCCAGACCTGACAGCACAATAACTGATGGATGGCAGAACTGCTCAGAAAGTAGGATGCCAAGGGCTCGCGTGGAAATTCAGTTAGCAGGATCAGATTATTGGGAAATAGTATTTTAATTGGAGACTGACTGGTAATTGGATATTACACATATTTCATTAAGAAGACACGTAGAAAGTGTAGTTCTACATGGACAACAGGATGCTGAGGTGTTTGTTAACATGCAGGATTTTGAAGATGAAAGTGTCCTCGTTTTAATTGGTGAGAATGCAATTAGGTTAATGTGTTTCAGGTCCCCCTTCCCATCATGGTAACACCCTTTTTTATTTTGGTTTTCATCTCTAAGCACAACTTTTGCTATTGTGTTTGCCAGTCTGCTTGCAAGACTTTATTCTATTCAGATCTACTTTTTTTCCCTGGCATATTGAATTTGTTGCTCCAGAGGATTTTTCATTCCAGCTGGGCTTCAGTTATTCTCGGATTCCCCCAGGGCTCCATTTTGAGTCCTACTGTGATTTGCATTTGTAGACTTTCGATGAGTAAACATTAGAGCTCCTCAAACTCTGTACTGTCACATCCTTTCCGATGGCACTCAGCTCCTGCTGATCTTGGGAAAAGCATGATGCTTTGCATAATATTCTGCATGACATTCAATTATGGAGATCTTCACATTTAAAAAAACCTGGAATCGAGAGAAGAGCGATCTGCTATTAATTAGCTGTCTGAGGCCCTGGACTCATGTTGATAGTAATGGTTCCCCTTAGCTATGGTTTTATTAATCCATAGGAAAACATGCCATTATGGATATCAAAAATTCATTTCAAAAGAATACTGCCAGCTGGAAAAATGGAATTCAGTCTTTTTAATTTATTACTCTTTTAACAGAACAATTTTGAATAACAAGTTCTAGATTTAAAGTACTTATTTCCAGCAAACTTGAAGACGACATCTTTATGTTAGCACATATTTGTGCACACAAGCACTGGAATGACTGCTCAAGAGAGCTTTGAAATCTCTGTTATTGAACATACTGGCACAAACTTTGGGAATGGGTGAGGTTTCTAAAGATGAGCCACCCAAGCTGATGGTTAAGGTCCTTTCCACCTATTTTTTCCCAATATGTGCCCACTCAGACCTACACAGGAAAACATGCCCACATTTGCACATACATACAAATTTTAATGGGTTTTTGAAAGTGAACGTTAGCAGCACACATCTCATCCCCTCTTCTTCCTCGTCTCCTTGCATCATCCTCATTTTAAAATCCAATCCCTTTCTTGCCATAAATACAGTCTATTGCCCTGGGTTAAGGATTGTACCTTGGACCTGGCAGTGCTTCCTCCCAGGTTTTCCATGGTGGATGGCCAATATACTACTTTTTTTTTCTCTCAAAGAGAGAACCATGATTTTCAGTACCACCACACATTGCCTCTCTTGTAAAATCTACAGGAATTTTTTTCTTGGAATCATAGCTTGAAAAGTGAAAAAGTAGAAAATAGAGCCCACAACCCAATAATCTACTTATCTTGTGCAGTGGTAATTCATCACAGTGCCATCTATTTAGAAACATTATAAATCAAATGCCTTCCCTGTACCTATAATGATGTCTATAGCAGATTGGTGGGTTTTAATTTATTAAAAAGAAATTAAGGGAGATAACAATCCAGCAATCTATCAGTTTCAAAACTACATTCTGTTGGACATTGGACATCAATTAATAAAATCATACGGGTGCAGTCTGTCATTATAATAATACATTTTTTTAGTGCAATCAATGTTTCCATTTTATAAATTTCTAAGGATTGTGAATTCTGTTCTTTTAGCCATATGTGCATGTTATCAGGGCAAGGGGATGCATGCCAGAGTAAAATATATTGCTGCATTATCCCTTAGAATTTATTCTACTTTCTTTGAAGGAACATTATTTTTACCCACAATGCAACCATGGGGTTTTTTTCCCAGGTTCTTCTGGCCTTGTTAGTGTGTATTCACTAATTTTCCCACTTGCACTCTTGCATGGTTACTAAATCAAGCACATAATTATATTGCTGGTGTTTATTAGGTGTAGGAGTATCCTTAATCTGCTGGATGTTTTCTATGGGAAGGTAGTTACTTATATAGGTTATACCCAGGAGTTACTGATTTGCGGCCAAAAATGCTTAAATATATTTACTCTCATTAATACCCATATTGTGTGAGTTACAAAGACAGAAGTAGGTTCTGAAAATTATTCTCTAAGTGTTTTTAGGTCTTGTCCTTTCTTTCCTTCAATGGTTTAAGTATGTCATGTAGGAGAACTTTCTTCCAAGGGAGACAGAAGGCAGTTCCTCCAGAAATGCTGTGGGCAGAACAACATCTTGTCCATAGCTCTGCCCACACAGCAGGGCTCAAACCAGCCCTTTCTCTGGCATGAAAGATCTACCTTCTAGATGTTTCCATCTTTAAATTGTGATCCAAGAAATGTCTTCAATTAAAATGGAACAAAATTATGAGGAAAGATATTGCACATGTGCTTGCAGTTTCTCTTGAAGGTCTGTCCAGCTGGCAAACTTTCGCTATCTTTGGAATGATTAGTGCCTCAAACTTCTATTATTTATTTTATTTAAGTGATTTTTAATGACTTAAAAACTAACAGGAAAATCCAAATAAGTTTTCTTAAGAGTTACACTGCTGTGATTCACGGAAATCTCAGTATATATATTTTTTTCAGCAAGTCTCACACTCTTACCTCCCCATATTCTAAAATTTGTAATAAATGGTGTTGAGGCAATTTTAACATATTTTACCCTGGAATTCGGGGAAGTTTGGGGATTTGCCTGATGTAGCTGAGAAAACAACTTCCACCTACATGGAAAATGTAGTGAATTAACACAGCTCTTGATATTTAAAAGGAAAAAAGAGACTGACAGTTACGTCCTGAAGACCTTCTTAAGGCTCCCTAATAATTTTCCTGGTTTTTAGAAAATGCAAAGGCCTTGACAGGTAGTGAGGGATGACATTTAACAAAGTGATGGGAAGCGGTAGAGAACCTGAGAGCTCCGAAACACAAATGGTGATTGCATCTAACTACATGCTTGGAGAAAAGAGGCGCTCTGTTCATGTCATCTTCTTAAATAGGCCATCAATTTAAAATCTGAGGTACGAAACAGAGTGACAGCATTTTCTTATTACAAACTTTAGGACCCCGCATCACATTTTGATTAAAGGCAATCCTAAAGTGCTTTTGTTCCAAAATAGCAGCTCTAGCAAGAGGGCAGCAGCAGTGACATTTTCCAGGGTGAGGTGGCCTTGTGCACAGTGCACCAAGATGGGCTAAAAAAAGAGGGAGAGCAGCCCCTCCTTCCCCAATAAATCCTTGTAGACATAATACCTGGAAAATTAGGAAGTAATTCTTTTCTTCTCAGAAGAAAATGTACATAGTTTTGCTGTGTTTGAAAGGATGAGAGCGTGTCTTGATGTAACTTTCTGGGGAGATGAGGTTGGTGGGTTTTTTTCTCTTTTAAATAAAGATGTGGCATTTAAATAATGGCAAGTAGGAGGCATTGCTGTGTACTTTTCCATGTGTGCCAGCTTGTATCTGTTTCAGGGAGGAGAGTGGGAAAGGCGTCTCTTTAGTCTGGCATTGCAGGCAGTGCTCTAAACTGGGAGGAACAGGGCTCATTATAGCAGGGAATGGAAGCAGACAGGGATGTACCTGTGAAGGGTGGGCGTCCTCTCCCCAACAGAAACAAGTGGCAGTTTTTCACAGTTGCCTCATCTTCTTTGCAAGTGCTTTTTTTTGGGAAATTAGAAGTGAAAAGCAGCCTCCAGACTGATGCATCTTTGGCATTTACAATAGAAAAGACACCGGGTGGGACAAATCCTGCACATCACCCTTGGTGAATTATTCCTCTGCAGCTTGGCCACGCGTACAGAAATGGCAAGATGTGTCTGGCGTGTCACCAGAGACACTGTTGTTCCCCTTCAGGTGGTGGAACCACAGCAGTTCAATGTGACACTGCTTGGTGAGGATAGACGGTAGCTTGGAAGGTTTGCAAGGGATTGTGCAGGTGTTGGTGGTACTGCAGAACAGGCTTCGAAGAGTTGTGACAGTCAATGTTTATTCTGAAATAGCTGTTACTAGTTTATTCCCATTTTCTGGAAGAGGATTGGAATCCTCACTACTTAAGTTGGAAAATGAGAGGGAGAAGTTGTGGATAAAAGCGAGAAATCAAGGGACAAAGATTGTGGAATGTTTCAATTTATTTTTTTGTTTCTTTGGTCATGAGGAAGAACTGATTGGCTTCTGGAGGCAAACCAGGGTGTGCTTTACGGCCTGCTAGCTGAGTACACAGGAAAAATAATAACAACACCACCACATCACCTCCCGTGTATTTGTCAAACACGGGATGCTTTTGACACTGTGTTCCTCATTTAAAGACACAAAAGAAACTAAAAGAGGCAGAGAACTGAGACTGCTGACTGTAGTTCACCTGCAGCCTGGTGCCCTGCAGTCAGTGACCCAGAGGTGAAAAACCCTGCTGTGATGTGTGCAGAGCCTTCATACGGAAATCGTGAAGATCTGGCACTGTTTCTGATGCTTGAAATAACTTGTAGGAGTTGTCCACTGACATTTTTTGTTGCTCTTTGCATGTAAATATTTCAGTGTATTTAAGTGTATCTTGCACTAGGTGTGGTTTAGTAATTGAATCCCCCCTACAACTCCATGTGGACATTTCAGGAATACACATTTCATCAGACAATTTGACTTCTGATGAGAGAATTTGCAGTGTACAGATAATCTAGGAGTCACTCCTCATGGTAAAATTTGTGTTAAGACTTCCCAGATTTTAAAAATCTATTGAAGCTGAAGTATTATGCTAAAGTTAGCATTACAGTAAGAGCTGTAGTAGGAGCCAAAATCTTAACAAGTATAATATCTATAGCTAAATTCACATCTGATACATTTCCCTTCAAAGGGAGGTGGGGGAAAGGATATTTGTAAAGCCAAAGATTTCTTGGGCAATATTTTTCCGTAAGTCAACATAAAATCAAAATACTTAGTTTGGGTACACCAAGTCTGCTGTTCTGGGTGAAGATGTGATGGTTTTGATATGTGGGCTGGTTTTGGCTAGGAAAGAGTTCATTCTTTTCAAAGTAGCTGGCATAGGGCTGTGGCTTGGATTTGTGCTGAAAACTGTTGATAAATCAGGGGTGCTTTCGTTATCGCTGAGCAGTGCACTCACTTTTACTCTCTTTGATTCTTTCCCCCATCCCACTGGAGGGGAATGAATGACTGTGAGGTTCAGTTGCTGGCTGGGGTTAAACCACAGCACATGTTTAAGGTCTATCTCTTTCCGCACTTCTGAGAGATTTATCTATTTATTATGATGTTATGATTTCTGAAGAACTCTCTGGCCTTTCTCGCCTGACCCCAACTGCAGCAATGCCTTAATGCCATGTGCATCCACTAAAGTGCTCTGACAAAGTCCCTTTTCCCTCTTTAGTCACCATTTAAAAGTCCCTCCTGAGCCTCCAGATTCCTTCAGCAGAAGGAAGCTCCTGGGCCTCCTCCCTCCTCCTCAGCCTCTCAGTGGGTCCAGAGGAGCCCTGAGCAAGGGATAGATAGCAAGTTGCACCATGGAAAATTCATATGCAGTTTTGAGGTACTCTACAGGCTGGTAGATGAAAAAATAACAATAATCTCTTAGCACAAAACCACAGGGAATATAAGTTAAGATGAGCAGTCTTTTCCTGACTAGTTGGCCTCATTTCCAATTCCTTTTGCTAACTGTTGGTGCAGCCAGTGCCATTCTTTGGAACCTGGTCAGAGATCATCACTTAATCCAGCTTCATTTATTCATTTCACATAATTATGACTGTGGATTATGATGACTTCAGAGTTCAAAGCTGCTTATATTCACTATGATTTGTCTACAACATTACCGAGGGATATATTTTCAAAGATTGAGCTTTTCTAACAGGGTCACTGAGTGGTGTCAAGCTGCACTTAGCAACACAGTAAAGGGCTTTTTTTTTTTTTTTTGCAAATGCTGGGGGATTGCTGGTCACCACACAGTACTGGCAAAAACAACCAGGAAAGCTGGAATAAGAGAGGCAGGAGCAAACTCCAGTTAAGCACTCAGTGCTGGTAAGAGCCCCGAGCCCCTCTGGGTGTCAGTAACTTGCATGATGCATTGCCTCACGCTGCTGCTTTGACTAAGTAATGCATTATGTACATCTTGGGGGATGTGGTTAGTGTGGTATTTATGCACACAGGTATCTGTGAGAGTCACCTTGAGCACAGCACAGCCTGCACAGAGCAGATAAACAGCATTAGTGCCTGCAGTGAGCGCTCAGGTACTTCACTGCAATCCAGCTCCTTGGCTTTACATAAAAAAAGTTATAAATGATGGAAGTTCACTCCTCAATTGGCTTTCTAATGATTCCTCTAGTAAGGAGAAAGAAGTGTAATTTGGGGTCTCATCTAAAATGCATGTTTTTAGACTTCAGCAGCAATAAGTATTTTGGAGACATGTATGTGATCATTTAAACCACTTGAACTCTCCTCACCTGCTTGAGGGGCAGGAAGAGTGAGAAAACAGCAGACAAAACTGGTGCTGATAAATGATATAACGAGTTCTGTGTATAGCTGTAGTCTTATAGCTTTACAATTATGAGGAGAGAAGGTATAGATAGGTGTGACAGGGTAGCCAAAAGTGTGGTAAACTTCCGTATAAATAGGCTAAGATGTTTTAAGTCTGCAAAAAGGGATATATGGGAGATACATGTAGGAGTGGAGGGGGGAGAGGGGCTGTAATGGGTTCCTACAGCTCTGCCATAGAAATGTAACCAGGCCTACTTTTTGTCTGCCTTTTGTTACATGAACCTAGGAGGCACCAAATAAAAATGGTACCAGTATCTGAGTAGCAGAGGGACACAGCTACAGGCAGGGCTGCTACCGCTGCCACCCCTTCAACCAGCAACCTTCTGGTCTTGACGTGAGCCAGAGCTCGGTGTGACAAAGTGTGGGCAGGCACAGCCCCAGGCATTTGGTCACTGTCCTCATCTTGTCCTCTAATTCTAGAATCTTCTTTACAAAGCAGGCTGAGCATTGGTGGGACGCAGGGATGCTCTTGCTGCGGGGCTGGCAGTGGCAGTAAGTGTTCGAGCCCTTCCAAACTGATCTCTGGCAACAAAGTGCACCCAGGCACTGAACAGCATGACAGTTTATTGATCTTGAGCTGAAGTACCTCCATTGCTCCTTCAGCTCCTGAGGCTTTTTGTGAAGTCTTCCATCCAGATAATGAAGAGGTGCAGCCCTCCTGAGCTCATAAAACCTGATGATTTCATGGTATGAATCAAGCCTAGCTTAAGGCTCAGCTTTGCTATTCCAACTTCATTATTGCTACTTGTTTTGGTGTGTGTGTAAACCATCTAATTTTCAGCTACATTATTCTCAGAGTAGAATCAATACTGGTTTGATCCTGTTTAGCAGAACAAGGGTTAGCTTTTCTGATGAGGATGAAGCAAACAGAGACTTGCCCTTTTATTTGCAAGAGTGAAAACAAGGCAAGTTTGCCTTTGGAAGTGTGGACTTTCTTGTGTTTAGAGCAACTCCCGCTCTTAGGTTGCTTCTTTTTTTCCTTTTAACATAAAGCAGTATTGCTTCCTGGTGCACAGCACAGAATATAGAAGAGACTCACTGGATAAAAGCTGCTGCCTTCAGCCTTGCTCTGCAGTGTATTTTCTGTGCAAATACCCTACAAGGGCACCTCAACAAGCTGCTGATGGGAGGGATCCTTTTGTCATGGCAATGGTTTGTAAACCCCTCACTCCCACTCAGATCAGCAGATTGACTTGTAATTAATGGCCCCAGACAGAATTCAGTATTGGCCTAAAATAAGTATTACCATCCATCTACTTGTTAAATATGTAATTTTTCAATTCCATGTAGTCCTTTACTTACTGCTGGTATTAGCCAGCAACCATCAGGCTGCAGCAATTTTCCCTTATTTTTGCTGTATGTGCTCCAGTCCTGTGCATTCTGATGGGGCTGCATTAGGCACTGACATTTAGATCACATAATTTTTCCTAACAAGGACCAAAGGTAGTTCAGTAGCTGTCAGCACCACACTAGTGGAGCACCTTTCATCATCTGTTCTGCTCTCTCCTGAGCCACATTATTAGTGCTGACAAACAAAGAGGCAGGGCTATAATTGTTGGTAATGGTGGGCAAGAAAAGGCTGCTTTTCTCCCTCCCAGGAGAGAGCATTTCCTGGACAGAAATACAAATTCTCCCTGTTCTCTCGGGGCCATTGAAGGCTGGAGACGCAGACACAATGGGCAGGTTTTGTGGCTGAGGCCTGCAGGAATATACACCACTCTGGCCATGATTATTGTTTGACAGGGTATTGTTGGACTCAGTGAGGTAGGGATGTTTTAAAAGGGGCCCATTAAATACCACCAGTAATTGGACTTCCTCAGCCTGCACACCATTACACCGGCTTAATGGTGGTGAGCCTCCAGGGAATACCTGCAACAGCACTGGCATCAAATAGGGAACAGTGCTGAACTGGGCCACTGGGATAGATCTTAATAGGATGGGGACACCAGCGAGTGGGGTTTGTTCATCTTGGAACACCGTGCTTCATTTTTCTTTCCCTTCAAATCTGCTTTTCTTATTTTTCTCCCCATTTTCGGGTTTGCGTGTGATAGCACCTGCCTGTTTCTGCAGCACCCGTCCTGTATCCCCCTCCGGACTCCTGCTCCCTGCCATCCCAACATCTCCACTGCTTCCCAGCCCGGGCAGCGCATTGGGGATGGGGAGTGCAGTGGGTTCTGGGCATCCCCAGGGATGCCAAAGGAGCCGCAGTGAAACGGGCTGCTCCTTCCATGCAGGGCCTGACATCCCCAGCGCACTCCCAGTGCACCAGTGGTGTAGTTTGCCTGGAAAATCTGTCAGGCAAAATTTGTTGGGTTTTTCACAGCTCTGATTTCTCTATCCCCGAGAGTGTCTTTGCTAAGAGAAAGCATTGATTTTTGCCATCCGGCACACACACGTATGAATATGATTCATTCCACCCCATTCCTCAGAATAACTTTGGTGAGTTGTTATCCCTGCTAAAATGAGCCTTTTCACAGTTCTGTATTTCCACCTAGCACACCCACAATAAAATTACCAGAGGTGAAATAAACTTTCCTTGGCTTGAGAAGAAATTTTATGTTGTTCTAGGGGACTCTTTCTGAAGAAATAATAGTTATCTTTATACTACATTAATTTATATGTAAACCTAGCACCATATTTATTTGGGGTCAATATAGGGTCAACAGAAACAAGCACAAGCAGTTGGAAACAAAGGTCCACTCGTACCATTACACTACATTAAAGTTAAAAGTATCTATTAAAGGCCAGATTCCACCACATTAACTAAAAGTTTCAAAATCTGGCTAAAAAAATAAGGCCCCATTCAAAAGTAAATGCTAAAATCAAAATGTTTCTTAGCATTAGGATTTTCTCAAGTACCTACTCAGGCAACTTTTGTTAATAGATTGAAGGGCAACATTTCAGGAACCATTTTTAAAGTGTACATATTTTATGTGTTAAATTGGTGAACAGGGCATGGGCTGCTGAAGAAATCCTATAATATTGATTGTATGCTGCAGACCTGAGTCGTCATTTTGTCTTATTGCAGTGTCTCTTATTCTCTCAGTTCAGTTAAACCTGCAAACAATTCAGCCTTTAGAGCTTTAATATTTTCAAAGAGACATTCATGTCCAGAAGATGTCTTAGGGTGTTTGTTCCGTCAGGCTGGGTTTGATATTCCTATTAAAAAATATATATGGCTCACTTGATGAGAAAATCTGCTTCAGAGAGAAGGATTTTTCTTCAGCTTAAAAATCTGAAATATAGCATTGAGTATAAAAAAGTGAAGAGGCAAGTCTTGTAGCGAGGGATAGAAAAGAAAAATGACTGTGAACTTGTCCTATTGAAACTATTTGGATTTATTAGGAAAAGGCTAAATCCTTTGCTAGTAAGCTAATTAGAATTATTTATTATGTTGAGGGATTTTTGTGGGAAGAAGGAAACTTACTTTGAAAGCTGCAATCATAAATACTTATCTCTTTTGGCTGAGTAATGAAGAGGTAAACAGACAGGAGTGTGATGACTTTAGGTCTTACATTTTACCGGAGCAGATTATGTTTTAGCTTATAAATAATCATGGTCAAACTCTGGCTGGTTTTGTTCTGGGCGAGGCTGGGCAGGCACTGGTAGCAAAATCCAGAGAGTGATAGGAAAACACAGCGTGGATAAAGTCCTGGGCCCTGGAGGGGAGGACAGGGGCGCTGCTGTTGGCACTCTGCCAACTGAAGCACCACAAATCCTGGCACGGGTGACAGCTGGGAACACAAGTTGGGAGCTGAAGATTTTGGCAGCTGCCCACTGATCCTCTCATGTATCTCTCTGAGAGTGTATACATTCACAAAGTGTGAATGAGCATAAACACAAGTCCTTGTACCGCACCCTGAAATCCTGGAGCACGAACCCGACCTGCTGTGCTCTTCCCTTTCCATGCATCACGTCCTTAGGGGGAAGGGTGACATCAGGCGCTGGCCCCGCGCCCGCCTGGTCGCGGGAGACCTTTGGGGTGGGACGCAGGGCTGGGCCACGGAGCCCTCCCGGGACAGGTGTGGGGCAGATGGGCTGGCAGCCATCCCACACCACCGACTGGCAGCCTGGCAGCCGGGGCTCCTGCTCCAGTGACAGCACATATTTCATGGAGCTTCCCTAGCAGGCTCCAGGAACGGATGTGCTTGTACACAACGGCTGCAGCACTCACAGAACTTGTACAAATGAGGGCAGAACTTTAAAGGATGAAGCGTTGAGATGTTTGTCTTTAAAAAACCTTGATGCAAGTTTTTCCTTCATGTTATAATAATCTTCCTCTTAAATCCAGTGGCTGCTCTGTCAATATTTTTGTTTTGTGCTACTATTTCCTACAAAAGAAATGTTCTCTAGATTCAGATTTGGAAGAGAAGTATATGCTCTATTCTAAATTATTTTTGAAAAAGCTGCACTTATCACAGAATTAAAAAGCAGGGGCCCAGGATGCTGCTGTTGCAGTGGTACATGGGAGGAACCCAAGTAAATAGGAAGTGGGCAGGTTATTTTTCCAGCTGTTGAGAACTCTGGTGCCAGATTTTGAGCTGTGATGTGACTGAAGCAGTTTGAAGGGGCAAAGGTTACCCGTCTCTAAATAAATGCCATATTGCTGCAGTGATGATCTTCGTCTCACCACTGTGATACACTAAAGGGTGGAGATACCTCCTCTGTTTGATGGACATTTCCTGCTCAGAAAACTCCATCCCACATCTCCTGTGCTGGGCATAGCCCTGAGCAGGGGTGGCAGGCAGAGACATGGGGAAGGATTATGGACTTTTGTGATATAACACTCACTAAGAAGCATAACCAGTGGCAGAAATTCCTGAATTGTTGGAATTATTTGTCAGCAGCTCAGGCCTTCACCAGAGATATGAATTTGGGTATAGGTGAAAAATAATCCTGGTGTCTTTTGTGTTACAGGAATTCATAGCTAGGCCTGAGCTGAGGGCTGACTTTCTCCAGGACTGGGGCTCATATTTTATTCCTGGGCAGAGGACTGTCTTTGGGGCACAGTTTGGGTGGATGAGGAGGTGTGTGATTGGTGCTTGTGAGACAGGCCTTAATTTTTCAGATTTGTCATTGAATTTCAGTGTGATTCTGAACCATTTCTGTATGAGCTTTATCAATATCACGCTTGATCATCTGAAGAAGGAAACAGTAAATGATCATTCACAAAATTTGGAAGATGGGCGCAATTACTCAGGAAAATAAAGCCATGATCCATTCGATCATGATGGGTGATGTCATGAAATAAAAGCTCAACACTAGTATTTCAATCTCTCATAGATTCTTTTCCAGAAATATTCTGTAAGACAATTTTCAAAACCATGCACTTACCAAGTACCACATAATGAGGTAATAGTGAGTGCTGTATAAAAAAAGAGCTCAATCTTTCAAGGAGAAACAGATTAAATCTACAGAAACCTGAGGGTGTATTTAACTCAGTAATATCCATAGCAAGCAGAGTTTTCCCATGTCAGCTCATTTAACTTACTTTACAAACTCACTAAACAAGGCACACAGCAATCTGCAGTCCCAAAGCTGAAATCTTCCAAGGTTAAAGTGACAAAACTGCAGAAGGTCAGGCCACTCTGCCAGTGGCGAGAGCTTTGTCTGCACCAGTCATTGTCTTATTATTCACCCTTTCCTCGCAAGCACACTAAAATTCACCAAAATATATTTAAGTAAAGCAGGCATTTGTTGGTTTTTGGCACTGCTGTTTCTAGAATGGGGTCTTCTGGGGGGGGGCATAGGGAGTGAACTCTCACTCTTGCAGTCTTGGAAATGCTGTATCACCTCTATTTTATTTCAGTTTCTGATTCATTTTGACATCATCTTACATATTCCTGCCTTAAAGGTCAAACCTGCTTCTTGCCAGGGACAACTGACAAATGAGAATATCGGAGTTTGAGAAAAATGACATCCATAATAGGTTAATCTCATCTTTATCAACCCAACTTGATGGGATGCTCTTGAAAAGTGATTGGAGATATTCACCAGGAGCATTTCTGAGTCTGTGAAAAGCTCAGCTTAAGCTTCCGCCATAACAGGCTGTAAAACTGATCAATGTCGTATCTGAAAAATATTGGTGGATCCAGGCAGATGCCAAGTTTTCCCAGTCACTTAGGATTACTCCATCAATGAACTTGAGCACGTAACTAAATCTGCAAAGGTGCCCTCCAGACAGAACAGTTTTGAAAGGACCTTACTGCCAAAAGAGCTCCAGAAAAAGTACATTGTGTTTTTGTAAGATGTGTTTTTGGAGCTGAGTAATAGAGAAAGGAATTTTAAAATACTTTGAAAAAACCCTGAACAAACTCAGCATATTACATGTATGTCCACAGCAGCACTGCAGGTTTAGCTGGTGTGTTTGGCATATACAATCAATATGGATACAAAGATTGAGAACAAAGATTGACTGAGATAAGGAACAGAAAAACTAAATGGCCCACAGCTCTTGACAGGGAACATCTCTAGGAACAATGGTTCCCTGATTCCCACAGTTCCAGAACTTGGGGTCACCAGATGAAATTATCACGTGACAGTTTGAAAAATGAGAGGTACTTAACCCCCTGAACGCAGCACCACAGGCTGCTGCTGATGCAGGAAGCTCCCATGAATTCCAAAACCAATCCATCTCATGCCCCTGGAAAGCGGGCGGGGGGGAAATCAATACTCACTAAACAGAATTTTCTGCTATGACCCAGTAAGCTCCCCCCCCAAAAAAGGGGGCTGTAGCCTGAGAGAGACCAGGTCAGTCCTCACAATAACACAGTTGTAGCCTTAAACTCTCCAGGCATCTCTTAGGGGCCAGTGAAGGACTTGTCACCGGGCTAAGCAAAGTTATTGGTGTGGCTTCATGTTTTTCTTTGCTTCTTGTTGGCTGCCTTTTACTGCTCTGGTTTAGGATGGCAAATGACATCAGGTAAATTACAGCTGTTGTGTAGGAAAACACATTCCTTTTATACTGAGTAGGAAATAGCCCATCTGTGGGGGGAAAAAAATATTTGTAATTTACATAATACAATGTGTCTGTCTGGGCTCCTCAATAGCCAAATGAGTTTGGGAATATGGAATCACAGAATCATTTAGGTTGGAAAAGACCCTTAAGATCCTCAGGTCCAATCATTAAATAATTAATGGGTTTTGGGCTGCCCACAAAGAAAATAGTCTTGGGGTCACCAGATGAAATTATCACGTGACAGTTTGAAAGGGAGTGCTGTGAGCATCAGGCTGTTCAAAGTTTAGGCCAGCTCAGGAGTGATGTAACACATCATGCTGTAAAATAAGAAAAGTAATCTAACTCTGTAAAGGCTCAATTTAAAAGTGATATACAGAAAAAATTAACTATGCCTCTTCATAAATAATGTTAAAGAAAACAAACAGTAAATTGAAATTATTCTTTACAAATGCAGTTCAAAAAGACTTACTGTCAGAGCAGCACCCTCCTGTTGCAAAAAACAGTCAGTGTAGATGCTCTAAAAATGCTGAATGCAATTTATAGATTCATTTTTATGCTAAGATGACACTAACACGGTACCATGATTATTAATTATAGCAGAGTAAAAACCATCTGTGACTTGGCTTCTCTCTGCTGATAGAAAAGCTGTGCTGAAAGCTGCAGCAACGTCTGAGTAGTTTCATTCAGCACCGTATTACTCCAGTTTTCAAGTGATGTCAT
The DNA here is from genome assembly GCF_003984885.1 of Neopelma chrysocephalum. Classification (NCBI taxonomy): domain Eukaryota; kingdom Metazoa; phylum Chordata; class Aves; order Passeriformes; family Pipridae; genus Neopelma; species Neopelma chrysocephalum. The sequence continues at coordinate 1,219,404 of NW_020897739.1, read as the reverse complement.
GCAACATTCCAGCAGTGGGAATGTGAAGTACCACAGTGGGGAGTCAGTCCTCTGCTCTGCCTCATCCAGGACAATGAGCAGGTGACATATGGGCCACAGCAACATGTTCCCTAGGAGAGAGAGTCAAATGCAAAACAAGGAAGAGCATCTTCTAAGCAATCCCACAAAGCTTAATTTCAAAGGTGTGAGCTTAGTGCGATCTAACAGCTCTTCAGCAGGTGCCCACTAAGTATTAGAAGTGCAAATGGTCCAAGTCACCCTCCTGCTAATTGGGCAGGATTGACAGTCTAAAGCGAATTCCTGTCCTTGTCTAAGTCAATTCCAATTGATTTGGAGGGGGGAATGAAATCATCCTCCAAGTCCTCTTCTGTGCAGTCCATCACAATTACTCACAGTCTGCGTTTCACATTGCTCAGAGAAGTGCCAAAGCTAAAACCTTGAGGAGCAGACCTTAATAAGACTATTTAAATAACTTTAATAATCTCATCCTTTAATTTTTTTTTTCTTGAGGAAATCCTAATTGACTTTGGTTTTACATAACCAGAGCTAATCCAAAATACGTCTCTTCAGGCCATTTTCTGGCCTTCCATAGATCATAACACACTTTTTTTTTTTTTTTCTTTCTTTAATCTTTCTCCTTGCTGGCAAAGGAGTGAGAGATATTGTGAGTGGAGCTCAGTGAAGGTCAATTGCAAAGTTCCTCACTCTCACCTTTGAAATAATGAGGGGGAACAGTGCCCAACAGGTAGAAGATTAAACTGATGAAGATGCCTTGTGAGGAAGGTATGAGGAATTATTATCGATAGAAACCAAGTGAGTGTAGAGGGTGTAACTTAGAGATTCACTATAGGCATTTTCCCTAAAATAGGAAGAAGCATTTTCTAATATTACTGAAGAATATTAGTATTACTATTACTGCTGTTACCATTATGACTTTCACCCCCAGGGCTCAGGTCAGCAACAACAACAATTTCTACAGGGTTATCAGGATTGCTGAATGTTTCCTTTTCTGCTCAGTGATGCTCAACAGCCTTATTTCTGGTCAAAATAATTTTAGTGGGAACTATGAAGCATAAAAATAATTAGATCAATTTTCATAAAGACATCTTTCCCTCGTGAATGCAATGTGCAGTCCCAGCAGAGCAGGGGCAGCAAATCACTGTCTGTGCTTTCTCTCAGGGACCTAAATGAGCTTCAGTTTTTAGCAGGAAAGGGGTTACAATAAACTGTGTTCTCCCCTTTTTGGATTCCCAGCTGTAGAGGAAATTAAGCAATGAGGTGAAATAATTGTTTAAAATTACTGAAAATGAATCTTGATCACAACCTCAAAACTGAGAATCATGATCATTATATTTGCATTCTCATGAATGTACATGAAGTTATTGTTGTGTACCAGAGGATATATTTGTGTATTAACTTTATCAAATTTAAGTGTTTGTGATATCTCAGTGAGCATGAAATGTAGTTACTTGGTTGCACCTGTTCATAATAATTGGATTCAATATTCATGAATGATTTTCCAGCAACCATGTGCGTGAGTAACGATCATTAAGACAGGCTTCCAGCTCCCCAAATGTTGCACTGCAAGTGATCTGTGAGCTCTGGGAAAACAGAGATTTATAAAATATCAGCTGACACTTGCAAATGCATTCACAGGTGACTGCTTCTCTTGGCCAGGGCAAGAAATCCCTGCTTGCTTACAGGTGGGAATTCACCTTCATGTAAGAGTTAGGAATGATGGCAAATGGCAAGGGACACTATCTAAGGCAAAAAAGATCATGATAAAACTAACAACTGTTAGGTGAGCTGAAACAGAGGCAGCCTGGAAAAGGCAGAGGATGAAATTATTGAAAGTTAAATGTGCCAAGACTGGAAAAAGTCAAAGAGCAGAAATCCAAGCAAGCAAAACAAAACATAAACCATGAAGATAAAAAGATGATTTAATTTGCCTTGTCGTAATGAAATACATACTTTGTCTTCCAAGAGACCTTTGTTTATCCCTGAGCTTATCTGTCCTCCTCCTTTGAAAGGTTTTTGGGCCAAACCAGAATCCTGTTGGAGCTGACAGGAGTAGCACCTTAGGCTAGGTGAGCTAATGGAGCTGGGGGAAGTGTCCCCACCCCTCCCCCTGGAGGGGTCACAGGATATGGTGATTCATTCAGCCTGTTCCTGTCAGACCAAAAATCCTCACTTAAATCACTACTGTTTGTTCTTGTGAGATCAGGTTATTGCAGTGCCTGCTGAAACAGCGTCCGAACAATGTTTCTATTCTCAGATCTTCCAGGTCATTATTCCTGATAACCGTCACAGTTCAGATGAAAGTAATTACTTAAAGATGGAGATAATCTGTCTAACAAAGCCAGCAGCCAGGCTGGGACATCACTTACCTTAAAATTTGCATTGCTCTGAAAACATTTCAGTTATCAACACTGTGGATGTAAAATAAATATGAAATATTAAAGCTCATACCAAAGGTTTGCACAGAGGACCTATTCCTCAGTGCAGTATGAGTCAGCTACAGCTACACAGCCACGCAAGAGCAGACTCCTAATCAAAATCAGTCACAATTAGTCTTTCACTGATTTCAAAAGGCTCTGAGCAGGTGCTCAGCTGGCTTACATTACGTATTGAGGGAAGTCTTCGGCCCTAAAAGTACATCCCAGTGCTGCTGGCTAATTAGAAACTGGCACATCTGAGTCACAGCAAGGCTAAAACTGAGTCTCCGGGGTATTATCCAATGGCTTTTACTAAAGATGTGACAGCCATGAGATTGCTGTGTGTAACAGGAGCACAGCTCCCCCTAAGTTTTGCCTATGGACAGGGATTACAACAGGCTCCGTGGCTGCAGGCTTTGCATCATTGGCACCTAGAAAGCAGATGAAAACCAGCCTCTTTCTCCTCTCCTTCCATCTCTGCTTAGGTCAGCATCTTTCTAAGCAAATCTTACAGTTCTTGCCTTGCACATGTTGAATGATTGCCTGGGCAATCTGTCTAAATTGTTCTACCAACCTTTAAATATCCTCTGAATCCCATCTGATCTCGTATCAGATGGTACAGGGAACAGGCAATTCCCAGCGAGGTGCACAGTCAAAGATCATACAGACAGCTGGGGTTTGGCTCACCTCTGCTTTACCAGAACTTCACTTGGCTCTGATTCCACTAAAAAAAGATCAAAACTTATCAGGAAGATCTAAATGAACACATAGGTTGATCCAAGAGCCGCAAAAAGCAGGAATAAGGCACTTTAACCCCCATGGAGTGCTTTTCCCTTGTGTGCTAAGAAAGGGCAAAGAAAGCTGAAGCGGTAATTTCTGTTTTGGTGACATTTTACAACAATATGTATTTTCTACAGGTGAAGACTTGAAAAAGAGTAGCTCCATGTTTAGATCTGATAAAGACCAAAGCAATTAGCAGTCAGTTCTTTAGATAAGTAATCAGCCAGGATAAGCCTGCATATTGGGGAAATTCAGGGGCTTTTACAACTTCTGGGGATGGCTAAGTGGGACCGTGCTGGGATTACTCAAAATATCTAATACAACAGTTATCCGACACCTATGGATGGAGGAAGCTCTGGAAATTGAAAAAATATTTAATAATCAGTTGCTCTTTACATGGGCAAAGAGATTTTTTTGTTTTTCTCTTTTCCCTGCTGTAATGTGACTTCCCCTTAACAAAAGCAGTCAGGCTCCACAGAAATGAGGATCTCAGAAAGCACCCCAAACATGTGGTCTACTTTGTTGCCCCTCACTGGCTATAATTGTGGCTCACAAAAATAGGAGGACTGACAAGATAAATTTTCTTTAAGGACACAGCCATTTACTGAACACAAATTCTGAAAACTCACAAGTCTGGAGCCACAACTTACCTCTGATTTGGTATTCATCACGTTGAAAGCTACTACTCATGAGTTGTACCACCTCATTTCAGAGCTTCAGCTCCCCAAGTTATGCTATTTATTGCAGAAGGAGCAAAATGCAATTTGGTTTGCCATTATCTATTTCATAAAAACGTGTCCCATGCTAATGTCAGGAGAAGAGATGACAGCAGTCTTCAGCACAAACGGCAGAACAGGGTAGATTTAGGGTGTCATAATGAGATTAGAGTGAGACAAATAGAAGATAATACAAGCAGAAGACCACGTGGATCAATACAGGGATTTCTGTAATGGAAAGCTGAATATGCAAAGATCGGGCATCGGTTCTAATTTATCACTTTCATCTCTTTCTGCTTTTGAAATCTAGTTAAGTAGCATAATACTGGCCTAGAGATTTAAGGAAGAAAATGTCATCAAGCATTATTAATCTTACTTATATATAATTGCATAAAAGAAGTAAAGGAAAACAACATTGTTTATCTTTGTTTTGAAGCCTGCAGATATTGTGGCTATTTTGCATAATGCATATTGGTATCAGTTGATGGGGAGTTGTTTTTAAACCTAAAATGAATATTAAATGTTTATGGCCAGTCTTTTAATACTGCTCTAGGAACACAGAGCGAGTTCTCCCCCTCACTACCAGCCCTGCCTGCTGCCTGTGTGGTTCTGCTCAACGCAGCCAGTGCCAGGCTCCCCTTGGGCACTCACACCTTCCTCCTTCTCTTTGCAAAGCCCACTGCGCCTGAGGAGAAACCCCATATCACAGAGTCCAGGGGCAGGATGTGACTTACAGGATCAGGTAGCATTCCGTGCACTGGATGCTGCCCAAGCCCTTGACTGCTTGGGGTTTAGTTATTCTTTCCATATATTTTCTTACCCGGAAAGAGCAGTGCAGCTGGCATTGGAATGGGAACGCAGTCATCCTTGGGGAGCCCACTGGGGGTGTCCTTGGAAGCAGGTTCTTGCTGGCAGCAGCAGGTGGAAGCTACCTCATCCTGAGCTAAGGGACATGGCAAGGAATGCCCAGATCATCACCTGCTGGTGATCTTCCATCCCTTTTGCTGGGATCAGACTGAGCCAACTCGGGGCTGTTCCCTGTGCCCCCGGTGTGCCTGGAGCGCTGATGGGCATCAGTCGGCGAGCTGGAGGCACCACAACAACCTGGTATTTGGATAATAGGATACTACATTATTAGGATAAATACGTAATGCAGATAGGCTACGTCGTATGGCTTCGTTTTGGGGGATGGGGGTGGGAAGTGTTTAGTTACTACTTGTAATATGTTGGTGCCTGTAGTACAGTGAGATCTAATGACCCAGCCCCACCACAGCAAACCTGCTCATTTCTGTGCAGAGGGATTTCCAAACCATACCTTACCTGTGCTTACTCAAACTTTTTCCAGTGATCAGCTTGAGCCACCAGAGTGAAACAGTGGGAATACAGTGGAATAACATCTGCATCTGCTTATGGAGGAGCTTCTTACCTTTTTATCCTAAATGTATTTTTCTTGGTAGGCTACGGAAATTCTTAGAAAATAATCAAATGTGCAAGAAGCATATTGCCCCGTCACCACCTGTGGGGATGTCCACATGACCTTATGAAACTCAGACTAATAAATCAGGCATTTTTGGGGCTCAGAAATGGAGACTAAATCTGGTGGGGTTTTTGGTGGAGGTGAGGGTTTGGGGGCCTCAGGGATAAAGTTCTGTGTTGCTGGCACTTGGAACCAGTCCCAGCGGGCCAGTCCTAAGGCTGTGAAAGTGACTTCAGTCCTGTGTTTTGGGAGTGCTCATCCAAGCAGTTTAAGTCCTTGAACAGAGAGCCCAAATCGTGCATTTTGGGGGCTCAGGAACAGTATCCAAACCCTGTGTGTGCTTGGAACATGGAGCCCTGGCCCCGCACTGTCAGGGTTTGGCCCCCCTCAGCTCATCGGGGGGGACCAGAATACAGGTCAAGCCTTACCTTGTTGGGTTCTGCAGCCCAGCCACAGCGTTGTGAGGCTCATGTGGCCAGTGTGTGGAGGATCCAAACAAGTCCCCATCGCTGTTTCAGGCCGTGGAGCCCCCACTGCTGTTCCTGAGAGGGGCAGGGTCTCTCCAAGGTGGTCCCAGGGCACGAGGCGGTTCGGGAAGTGCCGAGATGACCATTCCCAGGTTGTTCCCCGGCTGGGGCTGCTCGGGGGCTGTGACCCCAGTGCAGGCGACTGCAGGACCGGGTGGACGGCGCCGGGGCAGCCCCAGCACGGCCGGTGATTTCCAGCCTTTATTCGGTACCTGTGCGGAGCCGCCGCGCCCATTCAGCGCCCCCGGCACCGGCAGAGCCGCGGTGGGTCCCATGGCCGGAGCCCTGGACAGGAGAGGAGAGGAAACAGCGGACTTAGCGGGGCTCCCCCTGCCCGCGGTGGGGTGACACTGGGGGCCAGGCCAGGGCTTGGGGAGCCAGGAGCTTCGGAAACCTCGGAGCCGAGGCACGGGGCGGGACAGAGCCCCGGGACCCGCAGGGATCTGCAGCACCGACCGGATCGCCCCTGCCAGCTCCACAGCCCGAGAGACCCGGCCCCGTGCGCAGCTGCGGCCCCAACCCCGGCCGATCCTCACCGTTCCCGGGCTCTGCACAGCACCAGGAGCAGCCCCGCGCCGGGGCTCCGGCTCCGAGCGCTGGCGCTTCCGCGCCCCCTGGAACAGCACGTGCGACCCAGGGCGGGGCGTGCGCGGCTCTGCCGGGAAGTACGGGAGGCGGGAGGGGCGGGGACCAAGGGGCGGGGCCGGCACAGGTGGGCGGGGGGCGGGGACAGGACAGGTGCGCGGGGCCACAGAGCGCCTGCGCAGAGCGGGGCCCAGGGGGCGGGGGCGCACAGGTGAGCGGGGCGGGGCCGCACAGGTGCGCGGGGCCCCAGGGCGGCTGCGCAGGGCGGCACCGAGAGTATTTAAGCGCCGGAAATGGCCTACAGCGCCATTTGCCCGGCTAGTGCGCGGACGGGGTGGCTCGTTCGGGGCCGGCTCCCCCGGGCCGGGCTTCCCCGGGGGCCCAGGTGAGACGCGGGGGCTTCGGCCCCCTACGTCTCTTCCTCTATATTCCTCTATACCTCTCATTTCTCCCCTCCCTTCCTCCCCTCCCCCACCCCCTACTCCCCCCCTCTCCCCCCTAGCCCTCCCCTCCTTCCCCCCCAAACTCGCTCTACCCCTACCCCCCTCCCTGCCCGCCTCCGGCCCCCGACCCACCCCTACCCTCCTTCGTCCCCCTCCTTCCTCCATCCTACCTGCCCTCCCCATTCCCCCCCCCCACCCCTGCTGCCCTCTGCCTGCCCTCACGCACCCCAACCCGCCCCACTCTGCCCTTCCTTCCTGCCTTGTCCCTCCCCGCTACCCAACACGAACCCCTCGTCTATGCCACCGCTACCCCTTCACCCTCCCCTCCCCCTAACCCGGTCCCCCTCTACCCCTGTCCCCCTACACACCCCGACCCTTCCCCCTCTACTCCTTGTTCCTTCCTCCACCCTACCTGTCCGTCCTCACCCTGCCTTCCTCCCCGCTCCCCCTCTACTCCCCTTCTCTCCCCCTCTTTCCCCTATACCCTCTGT
>NW_020897739.1:1150141-1211850 GCF_003984885.1 Neopelma chrysocephalum | reverse complement strand
TCGGGGTGCGTAAGGGAGCTGGGTGTGTGTAGCAGGAGGCCGGGTGAGGAGGAGCAGGCAAGGTGGAAGAAGGAAAGGTAGAGAGGGAATAGAAAGGAGGCTGCGTTGGGTAGCGAGGGAAGGAGCGAGGAGGAAAGAGGGGTAGAGTGGGGGGGTCGGGGTGCGTAGGGGGGCCGGGAGGGGAGGAAAGGAGGGGCTGGGGCCAAAGGGAGAAGGGATAGCGAGGAGGGTTGAGAAGAAGGGGTAGAGGACGGCAGGCTGAAGCCCCCGCGCCTCACCTGGGCTCCCCCGGGGGAGACCGGCCCCGACCAAGCCACCCCGACCGCGCACTGACCGGGCAAATGGCAGCCGTGGCCACTTCCGGCTTTTAAATAGCCTCGGTGCCGCCCTGCGCAGCCGCCCTGGAGCCCCGCTCACCTGTGCGGCCCCGCCCCGCTCACCTGTGCGGCCTCGGCCCCCTGGGCCCCCGCCCCGCCCCGGGCCGCGGCCGCTCCTCCCGGGGGGCGGGACCTGCGCTGGGGGCCGGAGCCCGGCCCGGGGGCTGCTCCCGGCGCTGGGCGGAGCCCGGGCTGGGGCAGGAGGGTTATGCTCGAGTTCTGCTGGTGTCCACCGGGGTGCCGCGTCTCCTCCAGCGGGCGGGGTGGGGGTCTTGGGGCCGGAGGACGGAGGCCGGGCTGGGACCGGGACTGGGACCGCCGCGGGCGGGAGGAGCCGCTCCGGGGCGGGCGCTGGGGCCGAATCCGGTGCTGCCGCTCCTGCTGAGACTGCGGCCGGCGCGGGGTTGGGGGCTTCGGGCACCGTCCCGCTCCTGCCGCGGGGACCCGGGGCTGCGCCGGTGCAGGGGCAGCCCCCAGGATACCGTGCTGAGCCCGATGCCCAGAGCTCTGCCAGTGCCCCAAACGCGGGACTTGGGCTCTGCTCTCAGCCCTACAACCGTCCCCGGAGCCCGGTTTGAGTCCCAAAACACGGGACAGGGGCCGTGCCTCTAGCCCCAAACGCGGCGCTGAGATGCGGTTTCTGAGCTCTCGATGGGGCCGGGTGAGCCCGCTTTCAGACTGTGCCAAATGCAGGACTTAGAGCTGAGAAACAGAGACTCGCTGGCCAAATGAACCTGGTTTGAGCACCAAAACAGGGGATTTGGGCTTTACTTCAAGCCCCCCAAAACGCAGAACTTTCTCTCATTTTGAGTCCAAATGTCTGAGTGACCCTGGTTTCAAGCCCCCAAAACACCTGACAGTTAATCTCCATTTTTACGCCTGCGCAAATTAGCCTGGTTTTGAGCAACCAAATTCAGCATTTGGTCTTCATTTCTGAGCCCAAACACACAAGATGTGGTCTCTCCTGAGGCTCCCAAAAATGCAGGAATCAATCACTGCTTCTTAGCCCAAAATGTGGCCACCTAAGGCCGGGGGGACTTTTAGTCTCCATTTCTCAGCTTTAACACTGGTCACATAAGCCTGGTTTCAAGGCCCACATGCTGTACAAGACTCAGTCTCTGCCTTAAACCACCAAAATGCAGCACTTGGTCTCTGCCTTAAGCCCTGAAAACACAGGTCTTAGTCGCTGTTTCTCAGTCCCAGAACTGGCCATATGAGTCTAGTTTCAGGATTCCAAAATGCAGGATTTAGTCTGTTTTTAAGCTCTGAGCCTGAATTTTGAGCACCCAAAACGCAGCCCTTGGTCTCTCTTTTGACCAAGTGAGTCTGGTTGTGAGCCCCCAAAACACAGCAGTGGGTCTCTGCTTGTGAGCCCAGAATCGCAGGACTCTGTCTGAGTTCCGAGCCCCCCAAACGCAGCGCTGGGTCTCTCTCTGTAAGCCCCCAAAATGACCCGGTGTGGTGGTCGAACCCCAGCCGGCAGCTCCGCACCAGCAGCCGCTCGCTCGTCCCCAACCCACGCGGTGGGATGGGGAGAGGAATGGGAGACAAAACACAGTCCGTGGAGTGAGATCAGAACAGTTTAATAGTGGACACCAAGACAAATATGACAGTGTAATATCAATGACAACACACGATAGATACTGACGGCAGTAACAGTGACAGCGATCGCTGCCCCAGCCCCGCGTTCCGGAGCCCCCGCCCCGCCCCTCGCCCCGCCCCGCCCGGCCGCGGCAGAGCCGCGGGATCGCAGAGAGCCCCGAGCCCCAAACCCGAGACAGGCACATCCCGCACAGCAGTCAGGTCCCCGGCATCAGTCACAAGGGACACACATCCCTATGGATCCATCCCAACCGCGGTGACGTCTGTGTGGCCCCCGCAGCCGCGGCCCCCACAGAGCCTTCCCCGCAGGGACCCTGGCAGGGCGAGTGATGGACACCCAGCTGGGCCCCACGTGTACTCCGGTTCCGCAGCTCCTCGGCGCGATGCCAGGGGGTCCTGGAGGACAAAGCAGATGCTCCCGGAGCTGTCGGGGCGCACACACAGCCCCAAGCCAGGCCCAAAACCTCTGCCCTGGGCTGGGCTCCTCGTAGGACCACAGGCGGCAGATCCAGCCCCAGAGCAGGGCCAGGGAGGCTCAACAGCAGCCGAGGCATTCCCTGCACCACAACTACCCAACAGTTCCACCATTCCATCCCAGCTCCTTCCCTCTCCACCCCCAGCCCAGCCCAGCCCAGGTATGGGTCCTTTCCCATCAGCCAGAGTGGCCCCAGCTGTGGGGTTGCCCCAATTGCTGCTGTTCAGGGTCTGGGAAATAGGCTGCTGCCTCCATGGGGGGCATGGATGTTACTGGGACAGCATGGCCGTGATGGGATGGCAGAGTGTGCCTTAAAAACAACTCTGCCTTTGCCCCAGGGGATCTTATCCAAAGGGGAACATCTGGTCTCCAGGGGAGCGTACAAGGAGCTGGGCAGATCTGGGGGCCGGGGCTCAGGGCTGTGGATGGGTTTCCATTCCTCCAGATCCGCACATCAAAGCTTTTCCCAGGCACATGGTTGAACTCCTCGAAGCCAATTAGGTGCCTAAAGAATTAGGAATTCTAACAGAATGACATATAATAGCCTGGAAGGGGCACCCCCAGCCTGGGACCCACTGCGGTCCTTTCCTGGCTATTTTCCAAGGAATATGCTGCTATTTCTCACAGTGCCACAGCTGCCCATTTTTAACGAATGAAAAACAGTAGAAGGGACTTCCTGAAAATCAGAGACAATTAAGGAAAACACGGAAGGCTCACTGGATTTCTTTAGCTGCTGTAAGGAGAAAAACTACAGCTCTTCCATTTAGGGACTGTCCAGAGCACCAGGAGAAACTTGGCTTCTTTTCTGCACAGGGATAATTTTGTTTTAACACCTTTGTGCCCACCTTCAAGTAAATGTGTGGAATGGTGGGGCAAGCAGGTACAAATAACCCTTCCCATGTGCAAAGGGGACAGTGGAGCTATGGGGGTCAGTGTAGCCACCAGCCCCTTGCAGAGCCACCCTTACATGTGCTCTTGCTGCATTAAATACCACTGTCAGTGACTCATTTATTTGTCTTCATAATTAAAATAACAATAATACTCTGACATACAGAAGCACCTTGAGTTCATTTGTAAGAAACATTATCAAACATTATCAAACCCCAAAATCCCTATGTGGCTGAAAGTGTACACGTGTATTCTATGGCAAAACTCCTGATAACATGCATGTGTATCTTTTCAGCTCTTAAAGGAGATAAAACAGCCAGCACTCTCTGGTGTTAACTGCCACTATTTAGTGGAGGGGACAGCTGCCATTCTTTTTGCCCTATGAAATGCTGCCCTTAATCTCAGTCTGAACTGTTGGTGTAGGCTCCAAAGCAGGACAAAAGCAGGACTCCTGAGGGTGATGGATGACAGGTGTTTCAGGTCTGGGTGCCCAAAACCCATGGCACTTGCAGAGAAAAATCTGGCTTTCCACTTGTTGAGCACTTTTTATTTTCCTTTTAAGTTATTTTAAGCATGTGATCTTTCAATCTCAATATCACAATGACATAAGGACGTGCTTCGCCTGTTTGCTTTGTGCTGTTATATTTAATGTGTTTAGAATGACCTTCTGCCTCCATTAAATTACATATGATCTGGTTTCTCATCAGGGCCATTTATGATCATTTGTCTTGGATTTTTATGTATTGCTTTTCATTGTCCATCTCAGAAATTTTCGTACTTGCACTGAATAAAAAGTGACAGGAAGTGATGGAGTATGTTTTTAGAAACACTTTGGAGATTTCTGATTCCAGAAATGTTAGTTTATGATCCGCAGGCACTCCTAGGATGGACACGTGTGGTCAGTCCCACCCTGGGGGACACTTACAGGGCACTCAGGGAGATGGTTCAGTGGTGGCCTTGACAGTGTTGGGGGAATGGTTGGATTTGATGATCTTAGAGAGCTTTTCCAACCTTAGTGATTCTGTGATTTTTTTTTTTCTCTGTTTCATAGATCAAAATGAACAGTGTAAATATGAATTGAGGTTTGCTTGTAAATACAAAACCCTGGAGCCACATCCGTAAAAGGCTTCAAACATGCAGAAAGTACCAATATTGATACTTGTGTTCTGTGTGATAACTGACAAATCCATCAGTGCAGAATTAAAAATGACCAGGTAAACAGACCAGGCAGTCTGAACACAGTCTGAGAATATTGTCCACCAATACAGTCGGTAGGAAGAGGAAAACCCAAGCTAACAGTCTCAGCAGATGCTTTGATGATTCCATGACTAAGTAATCTCCTTGTTATGCTCTCCATTGCTCTTCAGCGGGACCATGCAAACCCAAAGCATACCCTCAGCCAAAAGGTAAAAGGATTAAATAAATCAGTGCAGAGTCACTTTTGCTGCTTCAGGACAGCATTTGTAATAAATTGAATCAATAAAGGTTTTCATAATTTTGGGAGCCGTTGGCTGTAGCTCCAATTTCTGTGTTAATTTAGTTGTCTTCAGAGGTTAGAAAGACTGAAGGAATAACTGTTTCAAGATTACTGTGTCTATCCCATTTCTGGCAAAGGCTGCTAGGGCTGAGGGCTTTTTTTTAAATCTTAATAACTTCATTTATGACAAATGATGCAGCAGAAAACATCTTTCTCCTACAGGTTTATCAGGTTTTTAGGCCATTGAGATTGATATTTCATTTTGTTCTTCTTTGCCCCTACCACAAATAGGAGGCAAAACAGAGAATTTGTTTCTTTAAGGTTCTTTGAGAACACCCTAACACAGCATAGATAAATCCAAAAGTAAGTCTGAGGCTCATCTAATTTTTCAAGGATCAATGAAAAATGCACGAGTGTTATTTGCTTCCCGCTGTTCTACCATAAGATTTCTTTTATTATTTTTATCTCCTGTAAAAGCAAAATTGAATATGTCCAGAAAATAAACACAACACGGCAGAAAAAAAACTCAAAAGGTTGGGAAATGAAACAAAATCTGGAAGGTTGGTTGCTCAGTTATAACATAAACAGGAATGGCAGTTTACTGACTATTCTTTATGCAACATTAGGGAGGAAAAACTATTCTCTGGTGCTTGAAATGCAAATGTTTCAAATGTACATCTGGGCGTATTCCGTGTTAATCATTACTAAGGTCAGTTCTTCTGTTTTTGCCAGGATGAATGTGCAGTCAGCATTTGTTTTAATTCTGAAGCAGCTAGTTGCAGTTATTAAGAAATGTCTCTTCTTATTCAAGGCCAAAATGTTCTCAGTTTGCCATTGAAAATTTCGATTCAGCACAGAAATGCAGTTAAATCAAAGTTTCAGTGGTGCCCAAGCACATCTAGGAGATCTGTGCACATGCTTTGTTTTACAAGAAAAGGGAGAGGGCATTTGCATCTCAGCTGTAAGAGACCCTCAGGTGGCTCTTTTATTGCCACTGTCATCTCAGGAGACAGAGCTGATCTGAGTAGGTTTAATGCTGACAATATGAATATCCCACTGTATGTAGACATTAAAATATTTTCCCTTTAGAGCAATCTGGCCCTTTACCAATCCCCCAGTGGCCATGAAAATAAACTGCAGTGCAAATTATGCTAAAAAAAATCAAAGGGTGAGAGTAAAATTCATATCTGCAGAATTTTTAATTTGTGCTTGTGGCCATCTGGCGTTGCTCTCCCTTGGGACAGTGACCTTCCTCTCCTCTCTGCTGGTATTTCACTCACTCACCTCTTTGCTTGCTACACTGGCACACAAATGCTGCCTTCTAGTTTTTAACTTGATTTTTTTTTTGTCTGTATTTCTCTCTCTATGGAAGTGCATTGGAGTAGGAATTTCCATAACAGCAGCTCTGCTGATAGAAACATAATCCAGTCTCACTTACTAAACTGTCAGTGTGGGTGAGCACCTTCAGCTCCAAGGAACTGGGGAGAGCAAGGATTTGTCTGTCATGAAGCCTGGAGTTATCAGTCCCTGTGTCAAGAAAATATTAGACAAATGCTATTGTCTGCCCTAAGCATGAAGATTCAGGTTGTGAAGCCAATGTCCTGTGATAATTATATTTATAACTGTAATATAATTATGCTTTGATAGTGCAAAGTTGGCAGAGACTTCGGCTATTCCACCGAGGCTGGTGAAGTTAGTTGGGGGTTTTATATCAGTCTAATGTGTCTGAGCATGATCAAGAATTAAAAGGAGAATTTTACAGAAATATTTTCAGAAGTATTGCTCCAGACACTGGCGTAAAAAGCTTCTTTTAGGGGCCCAGAAGACTGAAGATTTTTCTGTTGGATTCCTCTCAGCTGTTGAAGGGACTGATGTGATATATTGATATACCATGGAAAGAGACAAAAACAGAGAGGTAAAAGGTGTATCTCATATCCTTCCCCGAAAATATTCTAAAGAAAAAAATCCATGGGCACCAAACAACTAAATTGATAAGACACTGGTTACTACCCCTGCAGTTCAGTTCTACAGTTAATTGGAGTGCTAATTGAAATTTTTTTGGTAGTGGTGTGCAATCCTCATTAGAGGATACTCCACATTCCAAAGCCGTTACCTATAATCTGGCACCAGTGACAAAATGTGCAAGCCCAAGGTCCAACACATGGCTAACATGGAAAAGGAATTACTACTGGCCACAGGAGACAGAAGCTGCTTATCAGTCAAGCCGTGTGTGTAGTGTTGCCTCTGTGGATAAATTAATAGCCTCATATTACAGATTATCGGGCATTTTTCCTTTGGGATGAGTGACATGGTTTAAACGGTGTAATGTGTTTATCAATATGTGGTACAGCATTGGCATCCCTAGATTAAAAGAATTGACAGAAATATTATATATTATGGAAGGGCAACTATATCCTGAAGTCATAGAAATATGTAAAAATTAAACTATTTACAAAGGGAATGGAAAAACTGCCATTGTTGTCAATACACACTATAGAACATGAGAATACGCAGTTCCTCTGTCAATATCTAAAGGTCAGAGCACTTCCAGGATGGAAGTGCTTCAAGGATGGATCCTCTGGGGATCTCTAGAAGCCTGCTGAAGCAACACGTATATATGAAGGTAAATATATTTCAGGAAGAAGGGAAAAGGAAGGAACTAAGATCATTACTCAAGCTGAACCCTGTCTAGTACTAGTTCTAGATCTTAAATCCTGGTAAAGCACCATTTGTGCTGTAATCCTCTTTCTCGTGGTCTGATGTGTGTTTTGTGGCTGGAAACGATTCATTCTGGGGTTTGATTAAAAGACTGTACAATGTGCGAGGCAGCAGAGAACTCATCCCGAGCCCTCTGAGTTATTCCCGTTGTGCTGGAAGCTGACATTCCACTGACAACCATCCCACACCTGCTTTATACTCGCAGGTTTTTGGTTTCTCATCTTAGGGACACAGACCAGAGGAATGCATTTTTTTTTTTCCTAGTTTATGTTCTTTGTTGATTTGTGGAAGCATATCTCAGGCTGTTTGATATCTTGTGGCTTTCTACCGCAGGCACAGTTTTTTTCCTTTATCAGCTCCTCTAAAGCCTGAAAGATTGACTTTTTCTCCTCACTTGTTAACCTAATGTAGTTGCCTTTCTTCTATTCACTTAGATTGCATTTCTGCAGTGTTGCATAGAAAGGAATAAAAAGGAAAGGAAAGAAATCAGAAAGATCCCCCCCAACTACTACTGTTTCCCATCCTATGATATTCTATGTTGCAAAGAAAACATTTCCCATAAATCATTATGAGAATACCTAAAAACTGAGGCTTTAATTTTAATACAATTTTAGGATTGAGACAGAGGCTGAAATTATATGAACCAAGTTGTTTTGGAATTCCTGTGATGCATGAGCCTGGATTCATCACGTGACATGAAAATGTCACTCAGCTACACTTCTTTATTTTACCCTTTAGCCAGTAAAGTACTGCAGGCTTCAAATCCAGAATCACATCTTTTTTCCTTAATTTAAGGTCAACAAAATTATGCTGCAGCCTATAAGTGTTAGTGGAGGTTATTACATTAAAAGAATGACACAAGTGCACAGGCAGAGTGACATAAAGGTGAATCGAAGCGTTTAATCTACAACTTGTCACCTTTTACAAATTGTCTTGACAAAATGCTGATCACTGCACTGTAGTTCACTTGTCTCTCAGTTTCTGCCCCATTAAACAGCATTATGTCCCTTAAAGTCTTTTCCAGTTTCTTATACTTTCCACTCTTTCTTTTTCCCCCTCTGCCTGTAATAATACCACTCCTCTTGCTCCATCATTCTCCCTGACAGACTCCTCAGCCTTTAGCTTTGGCAGAACACTGCTTTTTGTTGTAGTTCCTGTGATCTGTTTTGGTGCTCGGAGTGTCAGCTTGTTCCTGAAAAGACATATCTGCTTGAAAGTGAGGATCTCTGCTCGCTGAATTCCTCATGTAAAAGATTTAAACTCCATTCGTGTAAGAACTGGGAGCCAGAGCCTTCCTCTCCTTTTTTGCTTTAATATTAATGAAGGAACTCGGGTGCCTGACTCCCAGAGATGTCTCTTGCTAAGCCTGAGGGCAAGTACCCAGCTCTCATCTTGGTTTGTGGGGTGAGAGCTGTGTTTGAGCACTACCACACTTTGGAAACCACCCACGGAGGTCACGAGCTGATGGAAGGGGAGAGGGACAGGTTCATATCAGAGCAAAGGAAAAATAAGATGTTATGAAGAGACTACTCATATTAAACAATGGTTGGACCCTGTAGAGCCTGCTTACTATCAAAACAATTCTTTCTCAGATAAGTCTCAAAATATACAACACAAAAAGTGGCTGTTATTTACCTCTAAATGCAGCAAAACATTTTAAATAAAGGGCAAAATCCTGTCTGCTCTTTTTATTGCATTAGAAAACAGCGGCTTGAACAGATAAAATGTTCAGGCACCAGATGAGAGCAGACAGAACCAATAAAATCAGAAATAAAGAAGGTGTTTTATTGTGCTCTGGTGGATGGGTGAATTATACCTCTGAAATATATCTCACCAACTCCCTGTGTACAGGTTTGATGGTAAGTAACCCTTTCTGTAATTGCTGCCTGGCGTTTGCTGAACAGTTCCAGACAGAGGAACATGATAATAACCTGTGTAAAACTCTTCCAACGACCATATAAAGTCCAAGACTGAGGTCTCTAATAGTGCTTTAATGGCTGTATAAAGATTAGAGCACATTAACAGTGATCCTAGGACATGCAGCAAGCCATCAATAAAAGAAGCCACGTGCCAGCCTTCTCCAAGTGCAGATAAATGAGTGACAGAGGAAAAGGTCAAGAATATTATGTAGAGTGAGAGATTTTCTGGGCATAAGATCATTAGATCATTTAGACTCACCACCTGTACAACACATGGTAAATAACCTCACCGTGTGGCCCTGGAATCCAGCCAGGTACCCTGTGTGAAAGATGCAAAAAGGCACCAAGGCCTGGCCACGAGTCCCTCAGAAATGGAAAACCTGACACTTCCTTTGGTGTGCAGCTTCCATGATAAAACATGTGTTGTTACCTGAGCCTAAACTAATTCAGAAATGTTTGAATATCCCCATGGCTGTCTTTAGAGAGCAAAATACTTCAGGGAATATGCCAGAATGACTTGACATGTTTAGACCTCATTAAAAAGGAGGAACCACGGGAAACAGGAATACTAATTGTTAAAAAGAAGCACCAGGACTCACTTCAAAATCGACTTGTCCTTCCTGAGATCTTCAAGTGGTGACACCTCATCTCTGGGAGGAGAGAAAAAATGAAAGGTTTTTTATTGGTACAGGTCCTGGAAGTCATATAAATATCTTAAGAAAATCATGGTTATATATTCCTAAAAGGACTTATAACAAGAGAGTAGGGAATCTTCTGGCTGAAAAAAAGGGAGGTTCGTGAATTACAGACCAGGCACTGACAGAATAGACTTGGCTACTAAGTTCAGCTGCAACTTCAGCAGTTTAATTTGCAGAATAAAATCTACTGTGCAGAAAAAATGCCTTTGAGTAGCCTCGTGCCACACTTTATATTTTGTTGAGGGAAAAAAACCCCTACCTAGCAATATAAACTGCACATACACGTGTATTTTGTAAACACATTCCAGATCAACATGGAAGAACAAAAATCTGGAAACCTGAAATACAAAGAGAGAGTTATTTGTACAGACAGGCTGCTACACTGTGAGACTGTGTAGCCCGAGGTGCCCAAGCTACAAATGCCCTGATGCTGCTGAATGACAGATTTCCTGTGTGAACACAAACACAACCCAACAGTCACAAGTGGCTTTGATGTTCCCAGTCAGATGTCCTCTTCACAGGAGTGCACCCATTACTCACTTCTAGGTTCTGCCAGTGAATTTTCATATTAAGGAAGCACTTGCTTCCTAAGAGAGATTATATTAAAAAGATTAATTTTCTGTCCCTTTTTAATGTTTATATTATCTCATATATTATACTATCATAGAAATTCATTAATGAAATCAAAAGACATAGAAGAGATTTATGAAGAATTAGACTGGTCCACCATAATCCAGTGATTGAGTTTCCAAGTCCTGCTTGAAGGTTATGGCTGTTGACATTTAATCCACATGATTTGATCTAGCATGAAATTTTGGCTTCTCTATGCCAGAAAAACAGTTTATAGACAAATGTTTCCCCAGTTCTGCAACACCACTTGAACTTAAATTTGAGGTTATTATAATATGAATGCCATCTTTGCTTCTGCATGTAAGGGCAAAACTCAGATGATGAAGGCTCTGATGTGCAGAGGGATAACTTGTTTTGCTTGGGAAGTTCTTCTGAAATAGCACTGTATAAAAGGTGGGGATTTTGCCAAAGCTCTGTAATGTACTTTCCTAAGTCAGCAAAGAGTAAGGATGTCTTTACAGACAACAGAATTCCAGAAGAGTTCCCTTATTATCTGGTAATAGCATTAAGTAATTGCGTTGCAGCTTTATAAATATGTTTATCCCCAACACAAATTTGAGTGTTAATTCATCATTTGGGATCCTGCCACAAATTATTCCCATTCCAGTAGCCAAGTCAACAGATGGTGCATCAGTAACCCTTCAGTGACCTGCTGGCTGGGGGAGGATGCACCTACCCTGACAGGAGCTGACCCACCTGACATTGTCCAGGGCTGCTCCAAACCAGAAACACCACAGGAAACAGAGAACTTCCAGAAGAGCTTGATATCTATGGTAGCAGTCACCTCTTAACTCAGACACTGCATATTATTGCTGGGGGAAAAAAAAAGAAAATAATCCAATTAATTATTTATCACCTGTGGAGAATTTTTAGAGATAGACATTTATGTAACTAATATTTCATTGCTTTTTTACTTGTTCACAATCAAAGAGTGAAGCAAGGCTTACTATAAACATGGTTAAGCTGCCAGATTTAAAAGAGGAAATCAGAAATGTTGGGTTCTGTGCAGATATCAGGTAGTAAATCAGCAATAAGTTCAATTCAGTGTTCTGCTCACTGATTCATTTCAAATATCCCAACTTCAGTGTCATTGTAGCAGTCAGAATGTCTGAGTCAATCACTAAATCTGAGTTGAGGAATAAATATCCTCATTCATCACTGTAAAAAGTGCTTGGGGTCTTTTCTAAGTGTCTGGGTAACTTAGAAACTCTTGGTAAATCTCCCTTTCTTGGGAAGTACAACTGAACTGAGGAAAGCACAAACTGTTTTCACAATTTACTGGCAGATACAAGGCAGATACTTTTGCAGGACTCTGAAATAAAGCAGAAGTCAGGCTTGGTGGAAAACAGTTGCTTTGATTCATAAAACGTTTAACTTTAAAGCATTAACTTTAAACATTAAACTCCTTGTGTTTGTTAACAGAAGCTGACTTGTGACCTACTGAAACAGATTTTGACTGATTTGAAACATTTTTTATTCTTATAAAGGAGGATAAACTTTGAAACTGCAACTTAGATGTTCTGAATATAATATTCAGAAATGTTTTCATATAAAAAGGTGTAAAAACTCAGAGATTCCTTAGTAATAAATTAAAGGATTTGGCTTTTTTAAGGAAATTCCTTCTCAATTAAAAAAAAATCTCAGCTTAACTAAAACAGTCATGAATATTACCAAGAAGGAAAATGATTTTTTTTTTCCTCTATCTATAAATAGCACTATATCATTCAATGGTGTTTAAGAAAACTTCCAGCAGTCTTGGAACACGGTCATTTTTGTTTCTCAAATATTAACATAAATGCATACTAAAATATTTAGCTGCACATGCACATAACATATGAATATATATATATGAAACGTTGTGCTGCATTTAACAGCCACTCACAGCACATTTGGTGACTTCACACCTCCATTTTAAGCAGGAAATCCCACTTGACCTCACTCCCATCTAGTACAGTTGTATTAGACACCTGATGGTGTCAAAATGTGAAGCAAAACCTGGGCAAGTAAGAAAAGAAAACAAACTAAAACATTCTTTAAAATATTCCTACAACATAAGGGCATCAATTCAGCTACTTGATAATTTTCTTGTCATGAGACACGTTATGAATGAGGAATTTAGTTGGACTGTGTCTTGCTTTGAGCTCCATCAATGATCTACAATTTAGAATAAAATTTCCCACACTGAGCAGGTTATTCCAGTGACCTGTGCTGGTAAGAGGATGGTTTAACATCAGCACCCAGTTCTGTACCACAGTCCAGTACAAAACATCACACCAATTCCAAACGTGAAAATATTCACTGGCAGAAAAAGGTATTCAGTGCTACCAAAAAAAATTCTCTTGTCAAATTGCTCCTGCTGAAAAGATGCCAGGAAAATTCAATACAGCCTAAGCAGAACATGAACTGGAAGTCCCTCACTGTGTGTTTGATTTACCTGGATGGGTTCCAGGGAAAAATAACAGTACAAATCAGGTGGATTTGTATACATCAGCTACTGCATTTAACAGATTTTGCACTGAGTAATTAAAAAACTCACCCTGTGTAAATTATGTAGCAGGAGTTTTACACTGAAGGAATTAAAAGTACTTGTGCAATTTTACATATTGTTATAATCCATGCTTTCCTAGTAGCAACATTCTAATGATGGTAAGTCAAATATAAATAAGGAAAACATTTGGTTAAGAGTCCTTATTTTGTTTCAAAAGTGGGCCTTCTAAGTACCAAGTTGTTAGTAACTGGACTACTACTACTTGGTAGTAAACTGTTGTTACTATGGCAAACAAAAAAGATGGTACCAAAAATAATTTTTCATGTCTGTTTTTAGCACCTGCCATTTGGGGGTGTTAAACCTTGGGAGCTTGTTGTGTTCAGACAGATAAAGTCTCCTCTCCCCTCTCTTTTACATCAGTGTAACTATATTGACTTTGTGTGTTATTTCTGAGTGAGAAAAGAACCATTCCCCGGGAGTAAAATTCCAATTTAAGAGTAGGCTTGTGTACAGCCACTTATCCATATGAATTATGTGAGAGTCATGGATACTCCGGGTGTAAATCCAGGTGGAACCGTGCCACTAGTCTAGGAATGTGCTGCACTCCCCAGAGAAGAAAAAACAAACCTAAAGACCTGACAGCCTTATAAAAGCATTCCCATCGTGGCATAATCCTTCAGAAAAAAAATAAATCATGGCCCATCTTTTTGCAAATTGACCTGTAAGTTACTGGCAGCAAATCAATAGGATACAAATGAAAAATAATAATGCAATAACAATGCTGTGTATTATCTTGGGCCCCAGACGAAGGGCTGTGAAACGATCAATATGATAAAGATTCAGAGCTGTTACTCTCCTGCAAAGAAATGACAAAATAACATACTGATTTCAAAAGGTGGCTGTAAAAAACACCAAACCCATCTGCCACGAGATGAAACGAAAAACCCAAATATAAAACACTTCCTTGTTTGTTTGTCTGTTCCTTCTCCCCCAGACTTCCATTAATTTGAACTGGAATTTAACGGAGCAATCTTTTGTTGTTGTTTGGAGAAAAAGCACAGGGAAGGGAAGGAATCAGCCGTTTATCATTAGCCTGAGAAACTCAAGGATGAAAACTCACTTGCTACCACAGGAATAAGAAAACTGGTGGTTTCCATGAAGTAGCATTTAATTTTAACTGCTATCTCCACATTTGAACTGAGGAGTGGAATTTAGGAGAGCAGAGGTGGGATTACAGCAAGGCTTCATTATGAAAAGAATAAGATTGGCCATAAGCATCACTAAATGAACTCTAAAATAAGTAGACTTCTTTTCTGTACATCCGTGAAAAATGCCAACTGCTTTAACTGATTACTAAGGAATCTTTGCTTTTTTACACATTTTTATACGAAAATGCATCTGTATCTCAACACAAACATCCCCACGTGCTGCTGCTCTACACCCATCCTGTGGGACACCTCACTGGAGGCTTCACCACACCTGCAAGGTTGGTTTGTGTACAAGCCAACAGAGTCAATCCTGAGGCCAAGAACTCCCAAGATAACTGATTAAGCATTTATCACTAGTGCTATTTATTTATCCCTGTAGGTTTGCAAGGTACTTTTTGGACAAGCAGAAAAGTAAAGACTTAATGAAGTCAGGCAGTAAAAGGAGAGGGAATGAAGACAGAACTGGAGGAGAAGTGATAAACCCACGTGAATAAACCATCTACACAAAACATCCCTGCACACACAAGGTAAGCAGTTGTCTCGTGCATTAGTATTAATATCTGCCCACAGCCACCTTATTGTGCAAGATTTTTATAAATGAAAGCATAAAAAGATTGTGGCAACTTGTGCATTCCCAGAACTATGTAAAGTAACTTCCACAATCAATGCAACATGGCACATAGCAGTTACCCTTCCATCTCACTTAGATTTTCATTTTGGATTACCAAATGCAGGGTGAAAATAAAATGCCTTTCTTGAAAGGCAGCCAAAAGCCACGGTTTTCAAATTCCGGTTCATGTTCTGAGCTTTATCACAATTCCATATGAATAACAATTTCATATGAATAAGTTCTTAGTATAGAAATTTCCACAATTGCTTAAAGGTGCATTTAAAGTCATCTATCTCCACATGGGTGCAATGCTGTAGGAATTTTAAGGGTTATTTCAATATCAATCCACAGTTTGTGGTTAAGAGGACAGAACAGAGATCCTCACGAAGCACCAGCCCCAAGACAGGCCACCACCCACGGGGTGACAGGTGACAGTCCCCTCTTGATCCCATTAAAATCATGTGCATTGAATTTACTGTGACCTTGAAATAAAGGGTGAAAGTCTCACTAGATGTCAAGACTTTTTGTTCCTGTGCCATATCAGCCTATGGAGATCTTGGAAATTATTGCTAGAAGGTTCTCTCTGTCAGAGTATGGTAAGATTCTTCCATCTTAATTCTGTGTTTTTTAAAAAAGTTGTGTTTGCACGGCTTTTTTTACTCTTTTTTTATAGTGTCTGTCACTCTGTCTTTTAAACAGCATTTGTCGCAAATCAGAATCACCTCAAAACTGAAGAATCTCACTTTGGGGATGATTAAAAAAATAATCAAAATTCTTCATGGGAATAAGATGAAGTTTTTCAGACAGCTGCACTTCCCACCTGTTCGCAACATTCACAGAAAGAAACACAGAGGTGTTTTTTCCAGATGTGCCAAACTGATTTCTGCATTATTCAGTCCTTCTGTTCCCTCTTGGCATGCTGTCATTGTAAAATCTGAAGGGATAAGTATGAGGAGAAGGGAATATCTCACTCTCAGCTTACAGAACAGTCATTTTTCTGTGCAGACAGGAAAACCAAACCCATGCCGCTCCCAGGAAAACACTGTGACACCAAAGAGGAGCAGCAGCAGGTTGTTTCCATGCTCTGCTGGACAGCAGTGCATTTATAACTGTACCCAGACAGCCCTTGTGCCAACAGGAATGTCTGCTGAGGGCTGTGCCAGCCCCTGCTGTTCCTCAGTGCTCCCAGTTCCTCGGGATGGAGGGTTTGTCTGGAGGAGGAGCAGCTGAACCTGCTTTAATCTGTGTTGGGCCACAGTCCATGGCCGTAGTTTGCCTGAGCAAGGGAAGGAATTCTTGTCTTGGCCAAACAAGCCTCAGACACGTGCACTGAGTGCTGCAAATGTGGCAAAGGAACAGGGACTGGTGCCTTCTCCCTTTCTGTTTGTGTCCCCTCCCAGCAGGGACAGATCCACCATTGCTGGGTTTTTGCCTGTGGACTTCAAATAGTGAAAGAAAAAGGACGGGCTACAGACTAGATAAGGAAATACCTTCCAGGAGAAGCGACTCGGTTTCAATTTTAAAAAGCCAGGAAAAGATATCACACAAATATTCTTTTCTACAGTCAGGGCTAGTTATTCCCTTGAATACTAAATCAGAGCTATATATATTTTCAAAGACCAAGAAACCAACACTCTTCCTCTGCCATAAAACTAAACAGTATTCTGTTTTCTGTTTCCAAGTAGGCTGCTAAATCACACAAAGTATTTCTTATTTCTTTTACTTTTTTACTCTTTTGTTTTAGCTGCTGTACTATTTTCTGTATAGCCATAAAAGCAGCCTAAGCTCAATCAAACAGGCAGCCAAACACTACACAGCCTTGACTCAGAAAAAACACAATTAGTTTTGAAATCTTCTATAGGATTCATACTTATCAGCATCTGATTTCTACAGCTGAGGTGTCCCTGACTCTTTCAAGAGCCACAATGCTCTAAGTCTAGTGGAACAGCTTCTTAATTTTGATTTTTTGTGCTCAGGTGTTAATATTAAAAGTCTACTATGTCATAATGTGAAGCAAAACAGTGATAATTCCAACAAAACATCTAAACCCAAGGAAAGCCAGGGGAAAAAAAAAAAAGACATGTCAAAAACAACCGGGAGTGAAACATTTGAAAAGTTGTAGATCAGACACAGTTTCTTAATAGTGAGCCAGGTTGTGCCACAAAGCAGCCAAGTTCATGTGCAACATCATCTGTCAGCCTCAAAACTCTATATTAAGAAAAAGGAAAGAGGAAGGGCAAGGGAAGATGTTTTCTGAAAACGTTTTACATTTTGTCCTCAAACAGATGAAAAAAAAGTGCTACATAAAAATCATAGACTGAAAAGAAGCCCCAGAAACAGAGCTAAAGACTGTGCCCCCCCTTTCATTTGATTTATTTCCAGAGTTATTCAGCACCAAGATACTTAATCCCTAACGTAAACCTGCAGGGAACATTATTTATCTTTAAGAAGACTTGAAGGCTAAAATAATGCAAACTGAGACTTCTGCCTTTTCACTGTGTAGGGTGGGAAGAAGAGAAGGATTAAAGTGCTTTCTGTAGATATCAATAGATAGTTTAAGAAGGTCGTAAGGCTGTGATTCCTTGGAATGATTCAAGTAGCACGTTCATTCTCCTTAATGAAAGAAAGCTGCCAGTTTACACTGAAAAATGACAGAAACGTGGTCACATAGTGTTGGGTCTGATTTGTTTATTTGATGCACATGAAGTAGGTATTTTATTACAGAACAGATAAGCAATAGCTAAAAGGACCAGGTGTATATGTGCAATAGCAGAGGACTTTGTTGTTTAAGGGTAATTTTATCCCACAAATAAATGTTCATAATAAAAAGGACCCGCATACCTTAGATATTTCCCATCCTTCCTAATAAAAAATTATTAATCAGAATGAAACTGGCCTCTCAAACATTTGATCACTGCTTCCAGGAAAAGGGATCAAGGGGTGGTTCTCATTATTTTTTCAGACTTAGAAAAATACATTTTAATGAGGCTGTTTTAAGCTTTACACCCCCTGTCCTTCATCTGTCTGGCTTCTGCCATTCCCTCTCATGGTATTTCTGAGCTGAGGTCACAGATGCCTTAGCAATGTTAAAATACATTATGCATATAGGCCTCAAACATAGGTGGGCTGCACTTGGAATAAATTTAACTTTTAAGGCTGTAGGAATGCATGATCACAGTACCTGGAACAGCTTTTTCAATAACCTTTCCACAGGAAAATTAAGGGAAAAACACCAGTCAGGAAAGATTCCAGCTTCAAACAATTTGCTTCTAATGAAGAAGCTGGACACTGTTTGACTGGTGCTGGCACCTTTCCCTCTCCAAGGTAAGCAATTTCCAAAGTACTGAATCCACTGTTGTCTCCCAAGGCTTCATCAAACATCCTGGAGAAACACTGGTCCAGCTGACAGCTAAATAGGATGGGATTGCACCCTTACCCTTAGCACAAGACTATGTTCGTCCCAGACCATCTCCAGGCTGAAGCACTTGCTCCTCCAGCTACTTCTAAGGCTGAAAGTTAATTTTCCTTTTGATATTCCTAAAATGCAGTCTTTCACAAATGTAAAGAGAGGAAAGGATCTGGTTTGGGTTCACACCCTCCCCTTGCAGGTCCTGCTGTGCCCAGGCCTTGATATAAATGATCTTTCCCTCTGCTCGTTATGAAGCTTCCTGCCAGGATCATTTTCCATGCCATTCACCTCTTTACTTTTCCCGTTGCCAGCTCCAGCTTCTCCACTGTGTTAGATAAAAGTTATTTATCCTCACTTTCAAGATTCATTATAATTCACTCCCTACTTATTACCTCTCCTCCAGAGATGGGCTTTCTTCTCTGGTTAGTGCACAGTGCTGGTTTCAGGCACCCCTGGAGTACCTGTGAGATGCAGCTGAGCATTTATTCCCTGTCCTTTGGCTCTCCTCTGTGTCTTTGGCACAGGGGAATGGACAGATGGGAACACAGGAACGGACACAGGAGCCAGTGCTAAGGCAGTAAAACCCCTTGGATTGGACACAGTCTCTTGTCACAGGCCTGAGAAGTGATTTGCACAAAGTACCCACAGTCCTTCCAAGCTAAATAATGGAGGGAAATAAATAACAGGGAAATAGTGGACATGTAATATGTAAATATTTTCTGAATTGCATCTTTCTACAGAAAATGTTACCCCATGTTGGCCAACAGGAGTCCTTGTACTACTTTCAGTGTGGTTTGGAAGAGGCCACGAGGACACACACATTGGGAAGTTCTGAAAAATGACATATTGCAAAAGTAAAAGACAAACCCAGATGTTTTCTCCCTCAGTTTTCCAGGGGTGTGAGAGCAGAGCTCAAATGAACACACTTGGTACAGTGCACCAAACTGAGGCTTTCCAAGCCACTAATACAAAAGATGGATCCTCAAACACCAGGCACAGGTGACAAGATAAGAAGCCCAGCACATCATGTGTAAGATATAAATGGATCCATCTGTCAGCAGTTATTTTATGAGGGAATTGCTCCCAATTATGCCAGAAACAGCTTTTAATGAAACATGATTTGAAAGTACTACAGAGGGGAAGAAAATGTGCAAAGTAAATTCCTGATACAGTGAAAATTTTTCTGAAAAGAGTGATAGATTCTGCCATTATAATTGGCAAACAGAAGGGAGGGTTTTGATAGAGGTGGCAGTAGAACAGCTTTTGGGGCCGTATTTGGCTGGGATAGCAATCTTCTAATCATATGTCCAGCCTGTCTTCAGAGGTCATTTTCCAGGTACATGTTCAGATGAGAAATAGAGGTGTTATATGACAATTTCACTGATGGCTGCAAAGAAATGTTCATTATGTTGCCTTCTTGCCACAGGAGGGACCAGCCATGTATCAAATGGGGGAACAGGTGTCAAGGAAAAACTGGAGTTTAGGTATTCTGAATCTAAATCCTTCATACAGTCCTTTCTCTTATGACAGGAAGTCAATGAACCCATATTAAGTGGAAGGCAAATATTTTTTTCTCCCCGATTTCTTCTGAGTTTTGGATTTTTGGTTGTTTGGTGTGGGGTTTTTTCATTATTTCATATTTATTATTTCAGTCATCATGAAAGCTGCTCTTCCCACAGCCTGGCTGCTGGAGGCACACCATTTATTTATTTTGGCAAAGCAGTCACCAGTGTTCTAGCCTGAGAGACAGGGTTTAATAATGCTGAATTTAAAGTTATTAGAAATACCATTGCTTTCACAAGTACACAAATATTGAATTACTACATCTATTGGAGATCAGCTGAATTACGAGTAGGATTTCATTGACTGATTTATGCTGGAAATTCACATTTACAAATTATATTCCCCAATAAACCAGGCTTAGGTATGACAGAGAAGTTATTGCTGTTACTCGTGAAATGTTTTCTACTTTGCTCTTTGTTCTTGGGAATGCTGTACACCCAACAATATATTTCCCGCATGAAATAGCTTTCCTGAAACATCTGCTGCCAGAAAGTTTGTCCGGAACTTGCAAATGATGGATGAATTTTTGACAGGTAATTGCAATTCAGATCAGATGCAGACAGATTTAGTACCTAGAAGCTCCCAGTTTATTAAAATCACCATTGATTTATTCGAGCACCCCCCTCTCTTTTCACCACCATTCAGAAATTAATCACTTGGGTATGGTGTTCAGGGCTCATCCAGCTGCTCATAATATGAAATACATCAGTTTATCCCAACTTTATCTATCTCTCAGCACTTCTGGAGAACCTATCACCACAGTATCTAGTCACCACCAAACCCAACATCGACAATTAGTGGAAGCCTTTAATGAAGCTCCAAAGAAATTCTAGAATTTATATTAGTTAGGATGTTTAAAATCTTCAGACTTCTCTTCAGGCTTACTAAAGCAAATTAAGTGTCATCACTATCCATCCCACCTATGAAAATTATGTTTATCCTTTTCTTAGTAGCTGGAAAGACTGGAAAGCTCCATTGGTTTGATTCCCATCAGTACAGCGTTCTTCTTTTTGCAGCATATAACAAATTCATTACTGAATAGACATATGTCACTGAATATATATATATTATATATACACATGGTGCTTTCACCAGCTCTCAGCGAAGTAAGCAAAGGTTCACTGGAAATATTTCACTCAGCTCTGGCAGTTTTCAGACAGATTTCCATCAAACCTTTTGGAAATTCAGACATTGACTTTCTTTGCAACTCACATCTGTTCTGATAAAGGATTAGTTATGCATGGATAACAGCCATACGACCTCCAGCTATTTTTCTTATACCTTTCCCAGACTAAACAGAGCTAGGCAAGTGTGGGACATGCTTGGAAAAGAGCCATAGAAAGTTGAGGATGCTGAGGTAAAATGAGCATGGCAAATGCAGACACTTGAAGCATTTCTACTTGATTTAACCCAGAATTGTCATTACAGTTATTCCAGAATAGCCACTGAAGTGACTCAAAGAGAAGAATGGCAGAAGGTGATGTAATTCCTTGGATATAACCTAAAAATACACAACTGCCAGCACCTGGTCAGAGATCCCAATATTCCCTCCTGCAGTAGGCACAAGCAGATGTCAAAGGACAAGTAAGACCCGACCATGGTACTCCTGTGTGTGCTATTCCACCTGCCAATTCCTTCCAGCCCAGAGGGATTTTCTCAGCCAGATGTAATTTTGTGCATTTACTGTCAAAGGTAAGTACCATTTGGCTTATGTGGATATAAGTGCCTGCTCCAATTTGTTTGTCATTTAAAGTCTATTTTGGATGCTGGTCTTGCCCTAAGCCATTGAATGTTGCTTTTATTATTCCATATGCCAGTAACTGTACTTAAAGAAGAAACCTAAAGGCATGTCTACTTTTGTGCAGATACCATAATCTCTTGCTGAAAACAACAATAAGGCTTGTTTTAACAACAACTTAAACTGGTTTAGCTGTTTGGCTGAAGGGAATGGCCATTGCTTGTGTGTGCAACAAATGAATTACAGAAACGTTATGCCCGTAGTTTATATTGTGCTCTTACAAGAATAGCTTTTCTTGCATAAAAAAAGCATATATTAAGAGTTTTAAGGTCAGTTTGTGCTTCTTAGGTCACAATAACTTAGCCAGATTTCTAGTGTACTCTTTTCTCA
The DNA here is from genome assembly GCF_003984885.1 of Neopelma chrysocephalum. Lineage (NCBI taxonomy): Eukaryota > Metazoa > Chordata > Aves > Passeriformes > Pipridae > Neopelma > Neopelma chrysocephalum. The sequence continues at coordinate 1,189,660 of NW_020897739.1, read as the reverse complement.
GCTGGCTATGAATAATTCCCACCTCATGGGTAGAACTGAGCTTAGGTAGAACATTCCTCCTCAGTCTTACTGGGGTTCAGTCACCTTTTCTCTCTACGAGTGGTGACAAGATCTGGGACAAAAAAAGATCCATGTCGTTCCTCCCACCAACGAGCTGTTACTCGGTTTATGTGATGCCTTGTTCCCTCCACCTCCCTCCAGATGACCAGTGCTGTCCCCCCAGAGGTGTTTAACTGGCTTGGATTACTCCATCTAACCACGCACAGGCCTTTGTTATCTCACTGTAACTCTCCAGGGTCCTACATTTTGATGCTTTCTTAGCTCCTTTCCAGTCTACTACACATCAAACCCACAGGGCCAGCGTTCAGTACTTTGCAGTGTCAAATCTGAGGTGGTGAGAGGCATAGAATAAACAGAGGCCTAGACAAGGTGAGCTATCAGGAATGCTTGAAAGGAATAAAATTATTTAATCCAGATTGGAGAATAGTGAGAAAGGGATCCTGTGTCCAAGTACTCGGTTTGACTATTTGAGCTCTGTGGTTTCTGATTTCTTACAACTGACCCACCTGTCTGTGCCACTACAGGAGAGGGAAACACAGTTTTGCAAGATGTGATCCATCTCTGCTGAGTGGAAAAGGAGGGTAAGGAGTAATGTTTTTACCAATATTCATTCTCTCCTTAATTACACAGGTTGCTGCAAAGAAATTATTCTTCTGCCAGAATTTTGCTGGTATGAATGCTCATCAATCTTTTAATGATTTTAGATAGAATATGTGGATTCTCTCTCTCTTGCTTATGAATAGTGGTTTAAATTTTTAGCAAGCTAATATTTTAAAGAAAAAGGGCCCACAGTGTCTCTGACAAAGCTGATTATAGAATATCAGAATGAGGATACACCTCTATTAAAAACAGCTTTATAGGGAGTGAAGATTTATAGTGGTGTTCTGCTGATTCATGAATACTAGATATGGAAATCCATTTCTGGCAGCCACTCAGTGATGAAATATGTAGCATATAATGCATTTGTCTGTAAGACAAATGTGTGCTTTGGCTGATTAAAGAAGATATACGAACTTCTGAAAAAAAAGGAGAGGGAATTATTCCCAGGAATGAACCAGCTAATTATAAAACCAACAGGGAACCAAACGTATCTGTTGAATAACTATATAATTTTTCCTAAACAGAAAACTTTGAATGTTAATTTCTAATATACTCTATATGCAACTTCAATATGTAAAGACCTATATATACTATTGAATATTTGAAATCTACCCCTCTGCTGGTTCTAGGCCTGTTTTCAGACAGGTGGCTCCTTGCACAGCAGGCACAGAAAGGTGGGTGAGGGTTTTTGTTGATTTTTTTTTTGTTATCACAAGGATCTGTCAATCTAAGAAACAATTTTTTGAGAAAAAACAGTTCAGCCTCAAACATTGAACAAATGATAAAGGAAGCTTTTCAAAAATAGAAGTGCCCACATGTGTTGGCAAGACAATGTGTGAATGCTGATGAATAAATATAATCTGCTTGAGAAAGCTAAATTTCAGCTTGTCCTCACATGTAAGCTATTTGCATTCCTACAGATGTGTTGATTTTACATGCCTCGTGGACAAGAAAATAGAAATGTTAAAAACCAGCTCTTCCCTATCTATGGTTAGAAATAAATGACTCCGTTGTTCTGTCAGGTTCAGAGACTTGAAGCAATTGATGCTGTTTGAATGAAAAAGATCAGGATCCAAATCACTGAGCTTATAATTTAAAATTTCTGTAGTGCTTTTGCAAAAATAAGAGCAAACTCTGTAATGGGTTCAGGCACAAAACCCTGAAAGATGAGGGCTTTGAAATCTGTAGATTTCTCTGAAACTTAATGGTTCCAAACACATTCTGTTAAGATTCAGCTTTGCTAAAAGAAGAGATAGTAGGTCTATGTATGTCTTTTAATTCAAAAAGGAAGACTGTGTGATAGCTCAGAACTGACAAATTTTCACATTTTTCCCCCGGTTTTGTTCTAGTGGGTTTAATGGAATGCATGATGTTCAAAGGATGTTATGCTTTTCATATTTCTTTTCTCCATTTTCTCTTCTATCCCATAAGAAAAAGAAAGAGAAAAAGATAAATGGCAAGTGAGAGAGGGAGCGTTTGTTGCTTTGTGGCATACAAAATAGAGGGGGGGGAAAAGAAAGACACAAACCCAGAAAATTTCTAAATGTAATAAGGAACACACTGAAAATAGTTGTTACAAATGTCTGTGAAGTAGAAGCAACTATGATTATTTATAGTTTCTAATTTTAACAACTCCTATTTAAAAGCGCATATGTCGCTTTCTTTGCGCATCCATACCTTTTTTACCAGGGTAGGATGGGATATAAAAATATGTGGTGCAAGCCAAAACTACAGAGCAGCACAGCAGATGCACTGCATTATGTTTACTTTGAAGTGAAGAACTATGACATATTGCAGGAAAATTCCCAGTGGCAGAGCTGGCAGCACAGCCTGTGTGGATGAGGCCCTACCCTGCCTTGTTTGTTAGGGGGATCAGTGGATACTGACCACAAGGAGGTAAGAGGGATGATTTTTTGGCTATTCCTGTCCTATCAGATTGCAGTGGACAGTATTCCAGCCCTTGGACATGAGCTTGGAGCCATCCTGGAAAGCTGAATGAGGACCAACCATCTGGTGAGGCAGAGCAACCTGGTAAATCTCCATTTGTCCCAAGGGCTGCACACAAATCCACACTGTGAATATCCCTGGTCGTGGTACTTTCAGCATAAACAGCCACGAACTGAAGTTATGTATTATCTTGACCTTTCTAATCTTCTGGCATCACATTCTCCCCACTTTACTTGCTACCAAGCTCCTGTCTGAGCCCTCCCTCAGCCATGGGCAGGGGTCACCCTTTGGGCTGCACTGCCCTTTGTAGCTGGAGATTACTTCCCCTTAATCTGATCCTCCATGTCCATTCTGTAAAGTTCATGTTCAACAATCCTGTTTTCTTTTAAAATCACGACAGAGTGTTCTCCTGCACAGTTGTTTACTCATGACTTCATTCAAGTCTTGAACTCTTCCCTCTCTGGCTCTCAGGCATGAATGATCCTTAGGATCAAAGCCACATAGGCACTGTTTAAAGTGACAGTTACTCCAGTAAGGACAGGAAAAGACAGGACAGAGGAGAGAAAAGGACAGGACAGGACTAAAAAATTTGATTGCATGACTGTTTCTACACCTGATAAGAGAGGTCACTGGATTAGGGCCCAAATATACAAATCCAACAATTTCTCTCATATTGAGAATTTTTTGGTCAGCTGTAATTATTTCTTGGCCTCTTAGTAGTGAGGACATAGAGGCTGGGACATTCTAATTGCACAAAACTGTGTTTGTTACACGAAATATTATAGGTCATTCATTTAATAAACTTGTGCTATCTTGGCTCATGTACTCCAAGGGCACTGTGTCTTTTCAATGTCCCTTTTTGACACCCTCTGGCTGATATGACAATTCAGCAGCAGCAATTCCCTATGTCACAGTTATGGTCTGGGTTCAACAAAAACATTAAAGCCGTGCCAAGATCCTACAGACACCTGGAATAAGGGTTAAGTGGCATGCTTCAGTTTTTCCTCTATGGGCCCTTAAATCCTACCATGCTACTGGAATCATCAGGAAACCTTGCCCAGGATGTACACACTTGCTCAGTAATTGCATCCTTTTATCTTCTTCTTTAGCCTTCCAGTATTGGGATTGAAATATCCAGCCTAATTATTATCCTTCAGGATATCCTACAGGAATCCCATCAGATAAAAAAATTGTTTCAACACCATAAAACATTAAACCACCATAAAACATTAAAACAGTGCAAAAGATCTGAGCCCAGGGCAGAGGTAGAAAGAAAACTGTGCCTGTTATTCAGAGAGTTTTGGTTTCTCGACTCTGCTAAAGAATAAACATATTTTCAGTAGCTTCAGGGAAGTAGATTGTGATGCCATAGCAAATGTGGATCAAAGCTGAGCTCATCATTTGTATGATTCTCTTTGCACAGATAATAAAAACAACTAAAATACCAAGTTATAAGTCATTGAGAGAAGGTGATGGGTTTACAAGTAATTCCAAATAGTCCTTGTAATCAGCGTGTATCGAATAGTCAGTTGAAACAGATCCCTAGAAGACCCCAAACCTTTTGTCATTTATACCAGAACTAACCATAAGAAGGGATCTGGTGTACAGGTGAAAGATGAGCTACAAACCTTTTTCACTTCTCTTCAAAAAATGACAATGTATAGAATACAGCTTTAAAAATTAATGGGACTGATCCTATTTCAGTGTTCTCTCATTAAACAGTGCATTAATATAATAAAAAGATCCTGCAGCTTTGATAAAACACGGCATGCTTTGTGATTCTTTTTACACATAATGTCAGAATTATTTGGAGAACAGTAAAAATGGTTTCAAAGCTCCAGGCTGAAAATAAATCCATCTGATGTCCTTCTTTCAGAAGTTGTCCTTTCCTTGGCCATTGTTAATGTTAGTATTTTGAGCAGAACAGTTCACACTGCTCTATCCAAAAAGGACTAGAAAATGGAGGTTCAGTCCAATATTTGACCATATTTTTTCACCAAAAATAGCCAAAGATATTAAATGTAAACACCAATGTCCAAGTCATTTTAGGCAGGATAAGGGCAGAAGGTCTCCTAATCGTGTAACACAGACTGGTTAAACAAATCTTTAAGGCATTTAACTAAAAGGGTTTATTCTCTTAAAATATATCTATATTTAATATGAACTGATGAGATCTTTTTGATGAAAATACAAACAGAAAAAAAATTCCCTTCCAATGAAATCCTCAGAGATAGAATTAAACTCAATAAAATGGCTTTACTACCTCACCAATGGACTTTGGCATTAAGTCCCAAATGGGAAAAATTTAAGAATAAGTTTAAGTTAAACTCTCTGTATGACAAGGAAGAAAACCTAACTAAGGATTGCAATTAACATTTTTATACCCACAATTCTATTTGACAACTTTTACTTTACTGGGAAGTGCATTTTTTCCAAGTAGAAATAAATAATTTAACAAGTATTCTTACTGAGAAGATGGTTTGATGTCTGTTGAGAAGTCTGGGCTATAATTTACAGAAAATAAGCTACCTAATAAAAACTCATTACAAAAGCAACAGCACTGGAAAGGAGGAGGATGGGTCATTTCTCACAAGGAAGTGATGCATTGCTGATCCTAATGATGTTAAAAAAAATCAATACTTTTCTTATTTTTGCCTTTCCTAGGCTGATAGATTAATATCACTGTTTTTCTTCCTCCTGTGCTTCCACTTCACAGCTGATGCTGAAGAACACCCTGTTAAAAACCAGTATATTTGTGTTTTAAGACTCCCTATGGAGGGCATTGCCTATGTTTCATGAGCTGCCAGCTGTGGGAAGAAGTAAAAACAGGCAACCATGAAAGGGCATTTGTAGGAACAACAAATAGAACCAAAGAGGTTAATATGGTTGTACTTACAATTTAATAAAAAAAAAAACCAAAACACAACAAAACTCAGGTAGATTTACTGCAATTGGAAAGGTTAGAAATATTAGAAAAATTACATTAAAGGCTAATAGAATATATAATGTCATTTTAGGTGCCTCCTGCAACTTGTCCTTTAAAATACACCAACATCTTAGATATGGAAGGTCAAGAGAGGAAAAAAAAAGCTACATATGTACAATCTCCTCTTTGTTTTCCTCTCTCATTGTTTTCTGTGTTCTCTGCAGTGACCTGATGAGAGATCATTAGTCTGAAAACTGAACTTGAACTTCAGAATCAGGACTGCAATGGGAAAGAATCACAGCAGAAGCTGCTTGGGTTTTTAGTCTGCGCTTACACCAAAGAAAGAACGAAGTTTTAGAGTCATGGAAAATTAGAAAGAGCACAAGATCATGACTGGAAAATGAGCACTTCCTTTTCACCATAAACTTGTTCACCAGGCAAGTATTTCACCTCTAATAAAAGTTAATACATGCTAAATCTGCAGTGAGTGCAGTTAAACATCACATATTACAATTGATGCACCACCCCCCACTCAATAATGTCACTGAAATCAAACTTCAACGTTTTACATTAATGTAATTTAAATAAGCAATAAACAGCATATGGTAATGCTAAAACAAGGAAATGAGTCACCATGTAAAAAATTATTTCTTTTTTAAACAGAGGAAAGATTAAGCACATCTTTAGCGGTAGAATCATGGGAATAACTTAACCAAACAGAAATATGCCTGGCACAGCCCCAATATTTCCTGTTCCAATTAAGTATGACAAACCATTACAGAAGATGTGCTGCAAGTCTCTTACCTAAGCAGGGGTTTAGGATAGGACCAAGAGGTGACCTTTTTCCCTTATGCTTCTTTTCACTTTGAGAAGAGGTGCTGCAGCTACCAAAATGATGGAAAAAAAAAGATCCTGATGGGCAAAATGCCCTGAGCTCATGAATTACAGAGAATTACACTGACTTTTCAAGTAGTTAGAGAATGATAAAGAGAAAGATTTTCGTATAGAGGAAACTGGAAATAGAAAAGACCTATTCATCATCATTAGTAATTATTTTTACAGTGGTTTAGGGGGGGCAGGAAAGGAGAGAGAAGCCCCAACAGAGAGGTGTTAATGAAGGAGAAGAACTATCAGCTCCAGACCTACTGAAAGATTTGAGGTGAAGCAAGTATTGCTTCCCTCTCTTACATCATTCCACCCCAGCTGTAAGTTTTACTTATTTTTTTCTTTTCTCCTGTCATGGTACAATATGTCAACATAAAGCAGGCTTTGATAATACAAAGAGCACATCATGTACAAGTGCTGTACAGTCCTTATTTCTTCAGAGTTTGTTTCATTTATGTTTTGAAAAACAGCCACATATTGCTTCCACGCATTTTCTTTTATCCTGACAGCTCTTGATTAAAGACAATTCAAACTTCTCCGGGTTGGCCAACAAACTATTCTCTCTCATGGTTTAACATAGATTCTGTTATGGAGTAACGGTGTAAATATGGCAGGGAATTTATGAGAGTCTCCAGGATGTTATTTTTTATCTCTTTTTCCTGGATTTTTAAACAAAGTGCTAGCTATACCATCAAAACATTTGACAGATGACCACATATTTAAAAAATGCCAAATCCTGATCTAGTTATAATCGGTATAATCCCACTGAAGTATTCCCAAAGCTTTTATAACAATGCCTGAGTTCAAGGTGGAAAGACTTAAGCAAAATCCACTGTTTTCTGATGCTAAAACCTACACTATTTGATAAATAGGGATTTAGTTCAAATTAAACAGATGATTAAAGTAGAAAAAGCTCGGAGAATAATCAGCACTAATTATACTGATGTTGCTAGTGTAATTAATCAGTTTTGCAACCTGCAAAATTGAGATAAAGAGCTGGAAGATCTAGAGATGAAAACTCACTATGTAGAGACTATGGACTGTCTTACCCAAAATAACACATTAACACTAATTGTTCTTGGGGGTGGGTTGTCTTTTACCCCCTTTCTCCTGGGTGCTAAAGGGAGGAACCTGCTCTGTCTCCTACACTCCTTGGCCTATGGAGCTGGGGCCACTTAAAATATCTGCAGTGACCTAAAAAGGACAAATAATATTAACCTAATCCACGCATTCACACCCATATCTATGCACTCAAAGAACTTCTATCAAAGACTGCTGTTGTTTATGAAGCTATTTTTCAAAAGCATATAAAGTTCTCTTGCACCATGCACTGGTAAAATGAACTATAAAAATAATTTTACTGTGACATGAAAGCTATAAATCATAAGGACAGAAATTCATGGATGTACCTTTATCTAACGTGCTGTCCTTGAGTCCTCCTGTTAAGCATTGCATACAAGAATATAGCAAATACTCTCAAATAATCTGTGATTTTACATATTAGCTGTAAAGTGGTGTTTGTCATAATGAATGAGTAAATACTGTTCATCTCAATTGTGTTTCAACATTAGTTTTATGTTGTCCTGGCCCTGTAGGTTCAAGAAGTAACCTTAGCGCTACTTGAGAGTAGTTTTTGTGATTTAATTTTATATTTATGTCTTTACTCAGCTGCGAGAGATTTTTCCAATAAATAAAGAGAGGGGCCATGAATCTTCCCTTCCAGCTGTAAATTCTTGCAGCAGGCTACATTTTTAGTGATGCAAAGGCTGGCGCTCGTCAGCTCTTTCGCGATAAATATATCAATGTCCCTCTGAAGCCCCCGGTGGAAATATGGCTCCAATTTTTTTCTTAAAAACATGGATCAATCACTGTTGCCCTTGCCTATTCTTTTCTGTCAAATGCTCCAAATGTGCTGGAGTATCTGTAAAAAGTTTGAGAAGCACTTTGGCTACACGTCTTACAGTCCTGTTGTACAACACAACTTCGCCGCGGCTCTTGCTCGCTTTCCTGGAGATATACAGGAGGTGGTCCCCACTCAGAGATGAACATGATTAATGGCAATCCAACACATCCAATAGACCTTAGCAAGCAATGGAAGGGCCTTTCTTGCCTGCAGCAGACCCCGAGATCATGATCTAACAGCTCCCTGTGCCACTGGGCTCTAGGTTATGTATTCCATACCCCTGGAAGAAAGCACCAAATGTCCTACGAGTAGATACAGGGCAGAGAAAGACTATAGGTTTACGTGATAAATTAGCTTTCCAATTTAGTAAAATTTAAACATTTGAGTTAAATTAATAAATTAGAATTAAATTAATTAGAAATCTAATTTAGTAAAATTTAGAAAGTAAAACTTCCCGGTTTACTGTACTGGCTAGAAATTTTTGTTCTGCGCCTAGTGAATTTATTCAGTCTTTTGTTAGATAAGTAACCCTTACTAAAAAAAAAAGGCAATTTCAGACCAAGGAGATTACTGTAGAGACAGTAAGAAATAAACACTTTCTGATTTAACATGGTATTTGGGTTTTGTCCACTAGTGATGAAGGAGACCCAACAACTTTTCTGATGTCTAAGTCTCCTATCGTAGTTATATCAGCCCTTGCACTTGGATTAAAACATAAGGCCTTTGAAATTCCAGAAGTTTGTGACTCACAGAAAGGAAATTGCAAAGGAGAGAAAGGCAGGAGGAGTGAGCTTCCCCTCCTGTGAAGTTCACTACTCAAGCTTTTTTGCCAGTGACACACTCATGTCCACCCAAAATGTAACGTGTGGAAGTGGCTTTGATACTTTTCTCTCTAATGATCTGCTCAGTCAGAACCTTGTCATGAAAATGTGACACCACCATCTTGTTAATGCTCACCTTCTGGAAGAGCTGTGCTTTGAATGAAAGCATCAAAGATCTTCCTTAGAGACTTTCCCATAAAGTAGATTATTTTATGGTCATATACACTAAAAAAATCACAATATTTGAAGTTACAGTATTGCATAGCTGAATCTAGCCCAGTAAAACCCACCAGTGGCTGCCTGGACAACCTTAAAGATCACACAAACTGACAAAACCTATTTGCAAACCACTATTATCAATATTGCCTTTTTCTCAAGAAAAACCCAGACTGAAGGGAGTCTGTATGAAACTCGAGCTAATAAAGAGCACAGCTAACAAAGAGAGGACACACTGCTTCTTACAAGTAAGAAATTACTATAGTTTCTTAAATGAGTTGTCTAAGATACGCTACAGAGAAGCAATTCTTGTCAGGAAGATTATAATCCTCAAAAGTAATTTGTTTAAGCAGCCTTGTGATGTACACACACACAAAAAAAGAAATAAAAATTAAAAAATAAGGAAAACCCATCCAGATCCCTGACAAAGAGCACCACCAGGGCTGCTGGCAAGGCTGTACCACACTTGAGTCCAAGGGAATAGGGGCTGGCTCCAGAATTCAACAGGAGAAGCCAGGACTTTGGCTCAGCAGGAACACAGGAGCTGTTATTCACCAGACTCCGCAGAAATACCCATTTCCTATTTGTTTTCAAGCCTCAGGCTCCAGCCACACACAAGAATCTCCACCAAGAACCATGAAAGTAATTGTGACTTTTCTAGGGCAATATGGCATGGTAGTGCAGTCACTCACCTTCCTTGTGGGGACTCTCATCCTGGTTTCTGAGTGTGGCCCTCCTGTGTCCTTGTCCCTGCAGCACCACGAGTGTTTCAGGCACCCTCATCACTCCTCCTGGTGCAGTGGCAGAGGGACACATTGATGTAGTCCTAAAATTCCAGAAGCACTTTGCAGAAGGCAAATACAAGCTCCACAGCACCTGGAGCCTCAGCAGGTTTTCCATACGCCAGCAGAGGTGAAGCTCTGGAACAGAAAGGCAAAAGTTTTGGTACCTTGCCTGGTCTGAGCCAGCCTCGTGCAGCCCAAGCTGCCTCAAGTCATGCTGCAGTGACAGATGCCAAAACCTGTCACAGGTGCTTGGCATTTTTAATGTTAAAACATGCCACAGGCCACTGTGCTCCTCGGCATATGGGGCAGCAAGTGCCCTGTCTGCAGCTGTGCATGGGCAGCAGGGACACTTGGCTGGCCAGACAAATTTCACCTTCACAGCCGGTGCTGTGGCTTGGGCTGATGGGATCCTTGCTGCAACAGAAATGGAGTAAAATTAGGGAGAAGAGATCACAAAGGTTTTTAGTGGACTCTTACGCTACTTTTTTTACTCATCATCCCTCTAAAAATGCTAATATTGCATTGGTTATGTGTAGAAGAACTTGAAAAATATAATACAAGCATTGAAGTTCTCAGAATTCCAGTTCAGGGCTGATCTTCTTTTCCCCCTCAACTGTCTGATCTTATCAGTTACCCACAGCTCACGACATGGAGGGTACAAATCCCTAGTGCCCGCATATTCCTATGCCGCTTCCAAGAGCTTGTGAACCTTGTTTCAGTTTCTAGGCCACATTAGTTGCTGCTAACAAGCCAGGATTCAAGCCCAAAGACTTAAGGGGGCTGATTTACAACACACTTGTAAATAACGTTTTAGATTACTCTGGAAGCAAAAACATGGGTTCAGTGCCAAAGGAAGCCAGAGAAGCATTTCTGGGATGTTCTAACTCTTATGAGACACCTCAATATGTTTTGTAGCTATGCTTTAAATCAGTTCTGCCCTAAATTAGTGGGACACGGGGAGACAGAACGAGTGGAGTTCCCTGCCAGTCCAGACGTTTAAATCACCTATCTGTGAGTGGCTTCCTGCACCACAACTGTAGGAGACTGGAGGAATGCTTGACTGGCTCAAAACAATGAGGTGGGACGTAGAGGGGAACTGGGCAAACTGTGTAGATGGGATGGCTATTGCTCCACCCCCATCCGCTTGAGCTTTAGTCAGGCTTTGGTCCACACTGGAAGGGCAGCAGTCGACCCCATGGGTTGTCACAAAATGGGGGAGTGACCCCATGGCCTGTCACAAAATGGTGGACTGACCTCACTGACTGCCCCAAAATGGCAGACTGTCCCATGGCTCATCACAACATGGCAGACTACCCCCATGGCCTGTCTCAAAATGGTGGTGACCGACCCGGGGCCTGACACAAAATGGTGGACTGGGCTCATGGACTGTCACAAAATGGCGGAGTGACCCATGGCCTGTCACAAAATGGTGGACTGACCCCACACCCTTACCCAAAATGGCGGACAGCCCCTCCCCTCCCATGCCCTTACCCAAAATGGCAGTGACCGACCCCATGGCCTGTCACAAAATGGCTGAATGACCCACAGCCTGCCCCAAAATGAGGAAGTAAAATTAAAGTTCAGTAAATTACTGGCGTGGATTTTTTCCTGTGAGCTGCTCTCCTGCCTGTGGCTGCTCACTAGCAGATGTTCCCATCGGATCCTGCTGTTTGGCACATATTGCCTTTATCGAATGAGTAATAATATAAATGAACAAGCACAGCACTGTAGTCTATAGCTGAAATGTTCATTTGTTAGCAGTTAATTAACATACTAAATGCTGTGTGGCAATAAGTATAGCCAGAGAAGTAAGGAAACTTTGGAAACGCAGTCAAGTATGTCCTCTTTTGTGCAAAAGAGAAAACTAATAGTCAATAATAAAGATTTTAAATGAGATGATTTTTCAGTGTGTCTGTACTTTTGATTGCAATAATACAAAAAATGAGCGATAATATTCCATATTAATCCATGTCATATGTCTATTATTTCAGACATAAGCCAGCCCATTTCCAGGGACTGAATGTCCCGGCTGCAGGAGAACAGTATTACACAAAACAGCCTCAGAACTGACTTTGGCAGCATCCAAGCTCACAATTTGGACACTGGTGACACTTGTTCCTACAAACAGGCCTAAAAAAAATACCCCAATAACAAACATGCACCTGCTAACACAAAACCCAATTTCTCACCAGACAAAACTTACCTGCATCTTAAAAGCAGTCTACTGATATATGCACACACACATAAAAAAGCTTTAATTAAAAAAAGGTTGTAATGAAGAATGTAGCTACTAATTACTTTACTAAAACTATAAGAAATAAAGAAATGGTGCCAGTTTATGTACTTGTTGACTCAAAATCTCTCCTCAGTTAGACCTAGCAGGAGCACCAGCTGCTGTGGGGGTCCAATGAGGGCAGATTTTAGACCACATAAATTTAGATTTTTTTTTTCCTCCTAGCAACTTAATACTCATGAAATTATATAACAAATTTGTAAACCAATTACCAAATGTCAGAAGGTGCCCTGATTAAAATACACACATCCCCTGGAATGTGCCATATTCACAAATTAGCCATGTGTTATTTATAGCTCCTCAAGGCACAATAATGAAGAAAGTGGTAATGAAATCTGAAAGCCTGAATATCTCCCTTATGTTGGAAAGCAAATCCCATGAGACCCATCTGTAGCCCAAACTGTGGGAAAAAAGTATCCTTTCTAAACCAAACAAAAAACCCCTACAAACAACCTCCCCCGCCTTCACAGTTTCATGTTTCTTTTTTGAGTTTTAAAATTATTTAAGCTGCAAATCAGAATCCTACCATACTATTTTCATTCATTTAATCATAATGGTTCTTTGAAATCCCTTCTTTATTTGTATTCTCCAACACCACAAAGTGCAACCCAAATGCTTAAAAAAGACAATCTTCTTTATTCCTCTTATTCTATCTTTTTCTGTCCATGCAAGGCTGAGTTTGCATGCACACCAGTTCCTGCTAAATGTTCCACAGCGATATCATTCAGTTTTAACTTAAAAATCTAATTGCTTCAAATTCTAAAATTGCATATTTACACCTACACTTGCTTCTTTCTTCTGGGAGATAAAACCTGGTTCAATTTGAAACATCCATTAGTCAACATCTGCAAGGCCTTTGCTACATCCTCTCCGCCTCTCTCCCTTCCCAACACTGACTTCTGACTCTATATTTTTTGTCCCATATTTTCCCTGCCCATCAGAACTGTTATTCTGCTTCCCATGTAAGTTTTTCTCCTTAAAAAAGTCATGTGTTAGTATTCTTTTTTCTTCTTTACTTATGACCATACATACATCATGTCATATGCAGAAAAGCCTTGTTGAAGCATATGGTAATTACTGCACTGAGATATTTTACACTCATCCAATTTGATGCAGTCAACCTGTAGCATTGTAAGACACAATTAATTCATCATGTTGTAACATGAGTTACAATAAGCACAAAACAAGGATAAATGAAGGAGACTGCCTCTTTTTTTGGCACATTTACCAATTCCCAGGAATGAATGGTTATTTTCATGACAGATGCAAACACTGCAGAACTGCCAAAAACATTTGAAGGTCCATCAGAATATTTAACTGTCTCTAATTCTATATTGAAAAAATAATCAGTATTAGTGTCTTTCAACCCTGAGCTCAGTGACATCCTCCTCCTTCCCCAGGCCCTTCCACAAGAGCCTCCATCCATCTCCATCTATTCTCCAACAACAAACTGCTGCCTTTTCCCCTCTTTCTTTTAATCTGCCTCTCTGTCCCCCTGCATTCATTACCTATTTTCTCGTGTTGTTGGAGAACTTAATCCAGGCAGCTGAAAAGCTCTTAGAGGTACCTGAAGGGGCAAAAAAAAATCAGACAAGAAGCAAGGAGTTGCATCTTTATACTACTTTTGCAGACCTGACTCTCAGCCAGAGGGGTGGCAGATGGGCATGTGTTGCTGGAACATGTTTTGAATTTAAACAAAATTACTTTGGCTCTTACCGGGCTGCTGCAGTAGCGCAGTGACCTCAGGAGGTGTCTCTCTCTTATGCCCTGTGCCCAAAGGTGAACCATGTTAAGGTTTAATTTGCTTGATTTAAAGCTTCTCTGTACATAACAGAATAAGTCTAAAAAAGTATATTAAATTTTTTCTCATCTTCCCTTCACCTTCTTTTCTTCGATTCTGTTCTTTATTATTCTGGCTCTTGAAGAGCTCAGAGATACAAGTTTTTGAAGTATTTCTAATTAATACAACCCTCTGACCTTTGCTTTTGAAGACAAATTTGTAGCTGTAAACAGCAAAATAACGAAAAGCAACCCCCAAAATACTTTTGTCTCAGCTGGTTTCAACCACAAATACAAAGCAGGAGTCTTCCATGGGAAAAAGTCTCCAAAATATGATTCCCATGGAGAAGCAACAGATGAACAAAACAGGAAAAGCATGATTTTACATTGATAATTTAAAATTTGAAGTTAAGATACTTGAACTCTGACCTCTCAATAAAAAGAGAGACTTCCTCTCTCTGCCAACACCACGATGTGGAATGATGCCCAAGGCAGTTTGGAGTCGAGAATAAGTCCCTGACTGCATCTTGCCTTTCCTATTTTGTTCATTCCAGAATGTAACTACCTTTCTTTTTCAGGCTGAATGGAGATACTGGGCACTAAAGACTGCCTTTTGTTAGCAGAAGCAGACTCTATAAGCTATTGTGCTGTTAATTTTTTCAGTTATCTTGGCTTCCTTAATATCATTTAGCTATTTCTTTTCTTTATGGGCACCTTATTCTGCTTGATTCTGTTTCACTTTGAACCTCCATTGATGCTGAGGAATTAACACATTTTTTATCATACTGTGCAAAATGCTGACGGAATCTTTGTGCAGACTCTCTGGCAACAGAAAAAGGTTATCATTATCATCCCCTTTGTATTCTATCTCCAGAAATCTATGCACATGCTTTGTAGCCACCCCTTTTGCACAAGGAGAATGAAGAAATCACTTTGTTTTACTCACTACAAAAGCACTTTTTAAGAGATGTGTCTTTATAATTGTCCATTTTTAAAACCGGTGCATGCATAATGCACTGCTCTGAAAAGGGTTTTGAATGATTTGCTCCAATTATCCAAGCCTTACCTCTCAGGCTGCTGCTCAGCTCAGAGGTGAAACCATCCACAGCGAAACCTGAAGGTTTGTGTTAGATTTAAATGTAGAAGGGAAAGAATTCCATTCACTGGGGGCAGTGATGAAAGAGCTGCATCCACAGCCTGTACCAGTCATCCAATTACTCTGTTCCTGGCGTTTTCAAGGATGCTAAACCCACATGGAGTTTTTGTGACCCCAATCCTCTATCTGTAAAGGCAGAGAAGAAAGTGTGAGCTCCCTTTCCTCCCCTCTAAACAGTTTCCATACTTCCATTAATTCAATCTGCTTTCTCTCTGCTATTGTGACTTCTCAACAATCTACGTTAGGGATCAGCAACTATCCCAATTAAAAGGCGATTGACTAAAATTATTCTGCAATATTTCTCTGGAAGCAGCAGGTTCGCTCAGGGTACTCCAGGCAGCCATGCAGCCAGTCCCCATTTGCACACAAATAGCAGCTGGATATTAAGACATAGTTGTGATATCTGTATACTGCCCATATGCTCACTTTGAGAGGCTGGAGAGACTTGGAAATGGGATTAAATGAAAATAATGAAATAAACCAGCAATAGACTAAAAATACTGTCTAGCCAGTCGATTGGCTTATTATGCTCTGGATTCCTACAAATTCACTTTGCAGTCAGGACACACGGGGTTTGAATAATTTTCTGCCTTTACACTTTCCCTGCCACAAAAAGTAACACGGTGATGATTTTCAATAAACAAATCTGCTCTTTTCTCTCAGGGTTTGTGTACGCTCCGAATGCATTTGTGACATCAGATTTTCACTGGGGAAATGAAAAAAAAGCAACAAACCCGACAACCCACGTTTATGAAAACCCAAGAAACCAAGCTGGCCTTTTTGAAACGTGGTATGACTGGGGAAAAAAAAAAAAAAAGAAATCCCTATCAGGTTCTTAAGACATCCAGTACAAACTGGGAAGTGAGTGAAAAAGGGCTTTCCTACTGAGGCTGTGTCCAGCTACCATTCCTCTGAGCGTGACTTTATCCATTGTGCACTCAGGATGCTCTCGGGCCACAATTTAGAAGGTCAAAATGAAGGAAAAGCATCACAAAAAGAGCCTATGGAAGAAGCCTTCTGTAAATTAAGAAGGACCCCTGGGCCATATTAAGATTCTTTTTCTCTCTCCTTATTTATTATTTTGTTTTTTTTAATTCTTTAATTCTTTTATATTTAGACAATAATTCCTGTTCCCCTTGTTTTGAATCTATGCAATGAGCAAACTCTGTTTGTTTGATTTTAGGCAGGCTGAGGAGTGTAGTTGTATATTAGACCTGTTGAAGCTGGAAGACACACCTTTAGTGAGTGAAAACCATACTTTTATAAATTACACACAAATACTACATTCCAAAAACTCATGATGGGTGAGAGGAATCACTCCCATCACCAGCCCTGCCCATTACTGTGTTAGGGCTCCGTGGAAATAGAGCTCTGAGAGCAAAACTATCACACAAATTAAATAGAGTTTCCATTTTTCCATAAGGCCTGAGTGATGCAATCACAAATATTTGTCATATTCAGTATAAGCCTTTGAAAAAAACTCTGTCTGGAGTCCATTACCTTCACTTTTCCAGATGCTTTTAGGTCACTTGGAAAGAGCAAACATTTTCTTCTACCTGCAGCCCAAAAGAACAACAAAATCACTTCAGAAGAAAAATCATAGCTATAGAGCCACTTCCCTGTCTGTTTATTCTGTTTATTCTTTCTTTCAGGCAGTGACAACACCTTTAAGAGACACAAGTAGAAATTACCTCTTCTGCAGTAAAAGCCCACTTTATCCGTCAAAAACACACTCTCACTTGCTCATATATTGTATACTCTCAGTTTAATAGTTAGGTAAATATTGCAGTGTCTGGATACTCCAGAAAAGTATATTTTCAGAATGCACTCAATAGTAAAAGACAGTAATAACCCTGAGAAATGCTTTTAAGGAAAGCCAGGCCCTATCAAACTCTCCTGGCTGCAGGTGCTCTTACTGCCTTGGCAGAAATTGGCTCTGACACCAGCGAGAAAGGACATCCCAATTCCTTAAATAAGATCACCAGGCAGGGCTGTCACTTCCACTTCAATTGGACTGGCTCAGGAGAGAATCCCACATCGGAGAATTTCCCTGGAAAGAGTAAACTAACAGTTTGTAATGTATCAGCTATAACAACTACAGTTACTATTTCTATTAAAGATTGTTAATATCTCTATTAAAGATGAGGTGGAGACAAATCAGGGTCTAATTATATTTAGACCTGGATGCCTAGACAGATGGGAAAAAATGTTCACTCAATGGGGATTTTTCCTTAACTCCAGCAGAGCCGGGATTTCCCACTGAATGTTTTAATTTCCAGGATATCAACTGCAAGCGCATCACTACAAATAACATTAATGACTTTCAGTGCAGTGCAAAAATAATTAGAAGCAGAGCAATTGTCCAACATACATGCTTATACCAAGAAAAGACTGAGAAAAATCATGCAAAGCTGCATAGCCTGAGAGGAAAAAACAGAAAACAAGCAGAGGGGTGAGGTCTAAATCAAATATGAAGCAATCTATATTTTCCATTAAAGCCATTGTGAAATTGGGCATTTTGCAAAGGTCTTGATTGAAAACCATGTGAAAGTTAATGGGTTTGACTCAAATGATCCTCATCACTCCAATAAGAAACAAGGAGAAAGCAGACCCACAGGAGCAGAACTTGAAAAAAAACCACAAGTGCAAAACCATACAACAGAAAAGAAACTATTTTAATAGCTCCAGAAAAGAGTATAAATTGCTTTGTTCCCACAGCTAGAAGGAGAGTCAACAGTGCAGATTCTCATTAGAATTTCAGCACTATATTTCCTTTTTTTATAAACAGCATATCAGTAAGATTTACCAATATTGTCTCAATATGCTGAAAGTTTTATTATCTATTCTTTGACACTTTTTATTTTTCTAATTCCTTAGTTTTAATAAAAAAACCAGACATGTGTACTAAAGACTTCATTTTTTTAATGTGGCTGAATTGAAGGCTAATTAACACATTCATATCTGTCAACAAATCCAATATATTTGGCATTCATATTCCTGGGTTCTTTTGTGGTCAGTTTAATTAAATTTGTTGATAAAATAAAGGAGAAGAGAAAAAAAATAGTTTAGGTTAGGTTTTACAAAGGCAATTAGTAGTTAGTGCCCATTAAACTAGAAAAGGAAGCAGCACAATAATTTTCTAGGGCGTTTTTCTAAATGTTATCCTTGAAATTTTACCATAATCAGGAAAGAACAAGGAGCCATCATGATCCAAAAGAGCTTCCTGTCCTCTTCTCCCCCAAAGGAAGAGACAAAAAATATTCCTGAGGTGCTGAAAACCAGGAGTTCAGAGTTGAAAAGGCTGCTGACAACCTCTCATGGTGCTCTGTTTCAGAAGCTGTGATTTCAAGAGGAAGCAAAGTGGGTCCTAAACGCTACTGATAGCTGAAAATTAGGAGATGAAGAACACTTCAGAACGTTTAAGTGTGGTAGGTATGATTACAGCAATCAAAGTGCTGCCCCATTTTGCTACAGTTTATTTTGAACAGCAAGATTAAGGGGAAAAAAAAGCAAAAAAAAAAAATCTCTGATCCTAAATTGTGCAGGATGCATAAATGTTAGAAACACTCCTGACAGGGGTCCACAGAGGCAGTTGACCCTAAAGGTAACATGGTATTTATCTTGTTTTGTACTTTCAACCAAAAAAATTCCTGCTGCTTCTTCAAGAGAAGTTTCTCTCTTACCTTGTGGTCTGAACTAACCCCTTGTTGGTTTGGTATTGCAGACTGACCAGTTTATCACAAAATACCTGCAAAAAAAAAGTTCCACCAAGGTGCTTGTGTATGTACTTCACTGGCCTGTAATGACCTGGTCCATATTATATGACTGGTAAACCAGCAAAGTGATGTTTGTCCTGAGACCTGAATTTGGCCCCATGACCATGAGTAGAGTCCGTGCTGAGCCCAGAGAGTGAGCACTCCCTGGGCACTTCCTCCTGTGCAAACCTTCTCCTCGCTCAAGACACAACATCTCCAAGGATCATTGTATAAACCTCTCCACCTTCCCCACAAAGTGCCAAACAAATCCATAAATACACAGCGGCACTAACAATAAAAGCTCCAATGGAGCCATCCACAACTAGATCTCCTCATACAGCAGAGGCCAAGAGAATAAACAACAGATGACAAATGTTAGGTCATTCTCACCTTAAGCCAAAGTAAGTCTGTGCTGCTGCCAAACTCGATTTCTCTCTTCCTTCTGTCAGCTGACTCAGCCAGCTCATCCCAATTCAGCAGGGAGCTGTGCTGCACTGATGAACTGTGAAGGGGTTCAACAATAGCTCAAGTGTGATGTATTAAAGGCACTAGAAAACAAACAAATAAACAAATAAAAACCCCACAAAGAAAATAAACAAACCTGAGTATTAGTGGTAGTACCCAACGGGGATAAACAAAGTAACTTCACTTGGTTTTAATCCTAATCCCTGGGAATGAGTCGAGCATGAATGTCCACAGGCCTTGTTTGCTACCCTGTAAGGTGAGAGGATGCAGAACTGAAATAAAGTCTTACAGCAAATAATTAAAACAAAAACTACAGACCTAGAAATTTTAATGAAAAAATATGAATTCAACGAAACCCATACAGCTGGGAAGCAACTAAACATCATTCTCAACTTCTTCCAGGAATTGAAGGTAAACCCGCAGAGGTGTGTGAAGCTCTCAGGACCTGTACCCCAAGCACAGCAGTTAAATCTTCCTTGCAATAGACTGGAAGATTTTAAGACCCAAAGGGATCAGTGCGATCGACAGATTTGATCTTCCATATAAGAGAGATCAGAAAATGTCCTGCAGTAATTCTTACATCACATCTAAGAAGTTTTAGGCTACAGAAGAGTATATATTCAGCTAAGGCATCCAGACCCAGCTTCCAAGATTTAGAGATATGGAGTGTTCACTGCCAGCCTTTTAAAAATTGATCTACCTGCCCTTATTGCTAAGGAGGTTTGTCCAATATCCAGTTCCAACAGCTCTTTCTTCAGCAGAGGAAACCACTGCTGTTCACCCCCCAGCTTTTTATTACCCTCTTCATTTTCTCTGAGCAGTAAAATATGAAGCATATTTTACAAAGTGAAGTAAATAACGAGATTGAAATAAATTGCACAAAAAAGGAGGTGCTTGGCAGTGTTTCTGACTGCCACTGTCTGGGAGAATCAATGGGAGACAGTCACAGTCAGATATCCATTAAGTACAGAGTGCATTAGTAATTGCTTTAATCATCTTTCATGCAATAACCATCACTGCTGTGTTCTCCTCTGCTCAGACTGTTTTCCTTCCCTTCCTCATTGGAAATGTTCCATCACACAGCTTCCCTTGGTGCAGACCAAGCACAGCAAGCAGCAAATGCTTTCCACTTTATGCTTCGGGAATTTCTACAGGTTTAACAGTTTTAAAACAGGCATTAAGCGTCTCTTCCTTGTGTGTTTTTTTCAGATGTGAAAATCTTTAAAACTCCCGAATATGCACCATTTGACCTACTGAGCCTAATAATTTAGTGGCATAAACCCTTAAACATGAAGTCAACACTTAGTTTAGACAAAGTGTCAACAGTGTGTAGGCAACAAGCTGACACAAATCTTAAAGAATTTAGCTTTTAAAAAGCCTTAATTCCTTCTTTACTCCAATTCTCTGCAAAAGAACCTTTCCACAGCTTTATATGGCTCTTTAAGCTATGTCAGCATGAGTGGTAGCTTAAAGGTACAGCAATTAAATTATGAGCAAACGTATGTAAAAACATAGTGTAAGAATGTTTCCAAAAACGGACTTTACAGGAAATCAATAGATTTTCACTGAGGTAGATTGCCCAGCATCATCAGTGAATGAATTTTACTAAACCAGCTGTAGCAAGAGAATCAAACCCAAGCACCACCAAGGAAAGCAATTGTATTCATTAGGAACCCACAGGACCATCTCAGATGACACAGCTTTTCACAAGCAGCTATGCAACTCCAGGGAGTCCCATTTGAATCTCAGCTCCATCATGCTGCAGTTCCATCTTTGTATATTCAAAATAATAATAAGAAAAAAAGCTAATTCTTGGAAATTATGGGGATTTTTGTTTTACGTAGGCAATGAGTAACATTATCATAACCTGAGGGGAAAATACCGGTGAATCAACATTTTCTTTATTAACTTTATTCTAGTCCTGGTCTTACACTGATCCTTGAGGAAGGGAAATCTTTTTGCAGTGGCTTCAGCAGCATCAGAACAGGAGCACCCATTGCTGTATTTAATGAGGTTGAGAGATATTTACTGCAATTTTTTGAGTAAAGAGTTGAGGTCTCCCTTTAACAACAAGTATTACAGATTAGTATTCTTTCTTTCTGAGGCATACAGCATTTTACAAGGAAACTTAATGAAGTAGGCTCTGAGGTATTTCCCGTAATATATTTCAATAAAAGAAAGTATAAGCCAGTAAAGTTGCTCATGTAAGCATTGAGGATTTAAGGAATTACTTAAACAATGAATGCATGAAGCTATTAACCTTCTTGGAGAATTAAAATGTGTCCCTTTGTGATGAATCAAAAGCAGCAGTCATTTCAGCTCTGAAGGACTGGTTTTATACATGTGACTGAAACATAATCAAAGAAATATGAAATTGTGCTGCATCCAGAGAAAATTAGACCAGACTTCTAGACCATGAGAACACCTTTGCAACAGTTTTTATTTGGTACATTCATACATCAGTTACCTCTTGGCAATGGCACAGGCCCAGGAAGGTTATATTCTAGTAGCTGGCCTCAAGTGAAGGCACAGTCTAGTGAAATGAGCAATTTTAAAGTTTCATTTCTTTGCAATATTCTGCTATGCTGGAAACATCTAAGAGGATCTTCATGACTAAGTAAAATTTTGCTTATGCACAGCTTATTGCATAAAAGCAGTAGCAACAAAAAGCCCTGATACCAGACTAATCTGGGTACAGGTTATCTGCATATGTCAGGTATTTAAAGGGAAATTTTGTAATGGGAAAGGTTTAGAAAATTTAAAACACTTTCTCTCTGACAGAGGTCACAGGAATGTTCTCTGTTTAAACCAGCTGGAACACTGATACAGTGAGATTAAATAAAACATAAAAAGGATAAAAGAATTACCATATACTTGAAAAAGCCACAAAACCAAAACCCAGAGAGCAGAAATGAGAACAATATGAGGTATTTTTTCAACTCACTGAAGCGTCCTCCTGCTTAAGGAAGCCCTTCTTGGTGTCCTTTTGCATGTCACTGGTTTTGTGTGTCCCCATCAATTCATTTTCCACTGGTATCATGATTATCTAATTAGTACCAATCTGTCACTGTCAATTAGGAACTCAGGAGATCTTCAGGTTCTCTTAAAGCGGTCACTTGGCCATGAGATAATATCAAAACATCATTACCATACCATTTATCAGGTTGGCTTTTTTACCTTTTACTAATTTGTTCAGCACCTGAGTCTTCCGGATGTTTATGAATATAACATGTTCATATTGCTAATTATATCATACTCTGCCTATGCACTACCTACACAATTAATGCCATTTTTGTATCTGCATGGAGCTGGCCAGGAGCTCCTACACAAATGATAATTAAACAGCATGTTAAAAAGATGTGCAACTGCTCAGGGGCTGTAGGCAAACAATTTGCAGCTCCTAGTTATTAAAACATAACAAGCTGACTTTTAAAGTAAATTTAGGTCTATTTTGCCTCTTGATGAAAGATCTTCCTGAATGACTAATTTAAAGAATTTTCAACCCCTCAACAAGATAGATGCATCTGAACAGGTGAAAACCTGGGCATCCTCTAGAATTTAATGAGGGTCCCTCCGTCCCTAATGCCTGTGAAAGCTCTGTGGAGATGGAGATCAATCATTTGGCATCAACCCTGAGTTGTGTCCTGTCTCTCAGAGCAGCCTGAGTGGATGACACAGGCAGGTTTATACTAAATCTATAACTGAGTGTACCAAAGCCATAATTTTCTTGAGGAATGTGACAAGAGCACAAACCAATCTAGTGATGCATGTCACTGCCCACAGACACGTGGCAGAGCTGTGGCCTTGGTGTGAGGTCTTGGAAACTTTTTACTGGGGAAAGGAGTAAGGGTGCTGGACTGGCAGTGTGAGATAGAAAGAGCTGAGTGTTAATTCATGGAGCAGAGTGCTGTCATCCCAAACAGCCTCTTGGCACATCTGCCTTCTTTCTTCTAAATATTTTCCAATGTTTACTTCATAAATTTCCCGCTTTTAACCCTCTTCCTTAGAGGGCAATAGCTCAATACTATCTTGCATTCCCATCACAAACTTTGTGAGGTAAATACTGGGAACTTCTCACGCTTCTTTTTTCTTATCTTGATCTCCATGTCACTTACTAAGCATCTCTAGTGAGAGAATAATGCAAAAGTAAAGGGAATTTTCAGTAAGTCCATTGAAGGCTTCCCTGGGAATCACAGCACAGAGCTGGGCACACCTCATGGCACTAGTTGCACTATAAATTTCCACAGGCTCCGGCCCTCCAAAATGCATTACAGAGCCTGTGAGAAACCCTGTTTGGCAGATAGAGGGACAGACGGACGTGTCAGTCATGCTGTTGCCCGAGCCAGCAGATGTGATGCACAGCACCCACGTGCCTCTTGCAGCCTTTAGAACGAGCAGTTGGAGGAGTGATACACTCAGCAAGTTTATTTATATTTTGAAATACAAGTGAAGTGCTTCACTTTCCTCTGAAGCCACCAGGGACACTCAAATCCCATTTAAACATCTACCTCTCTTCTCTGCTGCTACTATTTTGATTGCTGTGTTATCTTTTGTATAAATCTGCATGGAAGCAAAACCTCCTGTATCTCCCCCTTCAGGTCAGCCCGGATCAGGTCACTTTTATATTTAGCTTACTTCTCAAAAACTTGATATTTGTGTTAGCACAGCTTTATATCCTATTTTATTAGTTCTGGCTTTTCACAAATCTACCCAGCTCAAGCTGAAACATATGTACTAAATCTACCTCCGAGTCCTTTCCTATCTCTATTAGATGGAAAGAGGAATAATTATTATTATAAATATAATTTGCAATAATATCAACAGCAATCTGTTGGTGAGGTAATAGTGTTGGCCATAAGAACAGGGGGTTTGATTGTGACAGCTCATGGATGGTAACAGTGAACAGCAGAGTAAAGGGTGAGTTAAACTTCTCTACATCGGGGTGAACAAGGGCTGGTGAAACAAATATTTTAACTCCTGAAGAGTTAAGTTCTCCAAACAGTGTGTTCTGCAATACATGAGGAAAACTGGGTTCTGCTTAGGAGTCAGCAAAGAATAAAAGGCACCCCAGAATGGGAGCCTGCCATTAGGCCTGAGAGGAGAGGTTTTGCATGAAACCCAGAAAAAAAGGATGGAAAATAAGTCCAGAAAGACAATCTTTTCTTTGCATAGAACATTGAGCATTAATGCATATTTTATAAGCACACACCAGCGGTTGTTTCTTAACTTCTACTGAGTGCTGTTGTCCATAGTAAGCTACGCCTATAAACAAAATCCATGAGGAGGAAACAGCATGAAAAGACAGATAAATTAAAATGTTTGTTCCCTGAAATCACACACTTTCAATTGGAAGGGAAGATTTTAACGTACCTGCTCTTTTGCTGCCTGGTCAAGTGGCAGTGGAGTCACAAAGCACAAGTGGTTGGCATTCCCCAAACCCGATCTGTCTGCCTTGGAGGGCAGGAATAGTTACAAGGAAGCCACCTGGAAATCACAGGCTGAGGTCACCCTGCATTCAGCAGCCATTTTCACGCTCTGTAAACGAGGGCTCGTGGCTATCAGGCACAAACCTTCCCCCCAACCCTCTTCCACACAGAGCACTAAGTGCAGTTTAATTCCAGTATTCCTATTCTCTGGGTAGCAACATGTCATTCCTTATACACGTCAGGGATTTGGGCCAACACATACTTGAGGCTTTTGCCTGCAGTAACAGGTAATACACAAACCCAGCTCTTGGACAAATCTGCCACACTGAACAAATTTGACAGGGGAACCACTGGTGCAGAATGAATGCAAATCAGGATGCCAGTTTATTTTCCAGTCAGTTCTGCACATAACTAGAATTTAATCCAGTTATGGTAAATAGTGAAAATCTGGATGTGAGGGTGAAACATATGTAAATTGCCATTGTGATTTTTTTAAAGTAAACTAGAATCCAGCAAATGCATCTCATTTCATTATTCTCTGCAGCAGAAAATTCAGTTGCCAATAGAAAATTAAAAATAATAATACTAGCAACACACATTTTACAAATGCATCCTGCTTCATAAAAAATAAGGTCCCTGAATGCTATAGAAGCCAATAAGTTATTGCACAGGCTGTATGGAAAGTATCTCAGCACAAAGCAGAGTATCTGCTCACATATGAAAAAATGAAACTGTGCCACTTCAAATCTGAGCAGAGCACTGTCAGTGTGCTCTGCACTTTTAATGAAGCTTTAGAAGCAATCATTGATGATTGTGCAGAAGCCATGTCTGCTGCCAGAGCTGTCAGGTTACATAAAGGCCTGGTGGGAAACCAATATAAATGGCTCCGGCTCCTCCGTGCCCAGGAGCTGTTTGGTGGGGAAGGCAGGATAAGCGGGAATGCCCTGCTCCCCTGCCAGCCCCTGACACACCTTTCAGGAGCGCCAGGAACAGACACGAGGGCACAGCTGCCTCCTCTGTCAAGGTTCTTAAAAGCAAACTTGTTGAAAGCTAAGTGGCTGTCTAGCCAAAATTACACCGTGCTGCTGAGGGCATTTTTAATGGAGGAAGTGCTGAGAGCTCACTTTTCCTTCTCCCCCGGTCTTGCAGATCAAGTCAAGTGACAGCACAATTTATGTATTCAAATGGAAACGCAGCACATGGACTAAATAAAGCCCTAGGGAGGTTTTACCAAACCACTGCTGGCTTTGGGGGTTATTTACTCTAACCAGTTTTAAACCAAAATATTAGGCAGCCAAAGACCAAAAACAGGAGTTTGCTCTCAAAGAACTCCACAAAACTGAACAAAATATTCTATGCTAACACACAAGTTAGGAGCCATTCCAGAAAAAAAGCCAAGGTTGTTTAACTGCAAGACATGGATTTAAATGCTTTCAAAGGTTGGTTGCTTTTGTTTTGTTTTTTAAATTTCATGGCACTTTATCAGCAACTCAGTATTTTGTTAGAGAAAATGAGATGATGCCTGGAAATATAAAGGATTCCAAAAGCATAGCGAGGACAATACAGTGTAGCTCCTGAGCCTTTTCTTGCAGAAAATAAACTTGTTTTTCTGTGTAACCCTGTTACATTGAAAACAAAAAGATTTGTGAAACTCTCACTAATGTGGGCACCTACTGAGCGACTGCCTTTCTCTGATGTATTTTTCTGCATTGCCCTCATTTCACACTTCCTCAGTTCTATGCCCAAAACCTGCAGAAGCCAAAATACAGATTTTCAATGGTTCCTCCTGTGCCCCTCAGGCTCCTTCCATTATCATCTGATTTAGTATCCTACACTGTACACTGTTATAAAAAGCACATTTTTAACAGCTGAGTTAAAATTCAAGAAACTGAGAAATTACTCCAATCATCGATAATGCAAAATATGTAGCACAAATAACAACACTCACCTTTTCTAGCTGCATGTTTTTATCAGAAGCAGAAAGGAGCTCCTTAGCTTTGAGAAGTGGCCCCCAAGTACCATGTTTGTGACCATCGACTACAGGTATTCCTCCCTGTTTGTGTAGCAATCTTCATCTGCTTTCAGCTGCCATAAATTGAAAGGTTACAGGGTTTAAACCATTTCCTAGTTATGATATGTCTATCAGGCAGCAACAGCTGGGCAATAAACTTTTAGCCATAAATGTTTCTGAAAGCGGTAAGTTCACGGCCAAAGCCATAACTACGTAGCATCAATTGATGTCCAAAATTCAATCTAGCCACGTAGTTCCCTTTAACACCAGACCATATCTTACATTTCAAGGTACTTACCAGCAGCCTCCAGGTTAAATAAGATGGGTTAAGGTCAGGTGGGGATGGCTCCGAAAGGCTTCGTCGAGTCAACCTGAGATTTGTGGCCTCCTCTGAGCCTCCAGCGCTCCCTGATTTCATCCCCGTTCTATCGAACACTCTCAATATCACTTTAGACTGGATATTGAAATCACTTAGCAGCAATAAAAAAGAAAAGTGCCGCAGAATTGAATCACATTTTGCTCAGCACACATCTCTAAACTATTACCAGTGTGAAATGAAATCTAATGTCTCCCTTAGCAATCCCATCTTCTTTGTCCCTTTGTTTTTCTAGGAGCGTTATGATACACTAAATCCATTTGGACACGCTATAGTACACGGGTTATACCAGAGATTTCAAGAAGAGTTTTCCAAATTTATGTAGCCACTGCATCAGGTTGCTTTTCAGCCATCACACTGGCACATAAAAAGCCATTGTTAAAAGTAGAAAGAGACAATGCAAACACCTCAGTGAGCTGCTTTGGGCTGGGGTCCTTCATTTCCTTCCCAGTAGCTGCTATGGGGCTGTGTTTTGGATTTGCACTGGAAACAGTGCTGATAATTTGGGGATGTTTTCATTATTGCTGAGCAGTTTTCAGCAAGAGTCACAGCCTTTTCTGCTCCCCTGTGACCCACTTCCTTTTCTCTTCCTTAGGTTAAGTCTCATGGTAGAAAAAACCGAAAATATGACAATCTCTGCAGTTTCACCTAAGGCCCTCTTGAGGGATGTGAACTCTACGTTGGTGCAAACACTGTGCAAACACTGTACAGAAAATGTGACCAGCTGAAATCTAAATGCTTCCACTTCAATGGGAAAAACAGGGCAACTGCTGTGGGCCTGTGCCATCTGAGCTGCACCCTCTTGGCACTGCCAAATGCTTCTTGATATTCACAGCCTTGTTTTCCTGTTGCTCGTGATGCCACCTTTTCCTCTCCAACCACATCTCCTCGTCCACAGCATTGGAAGTTTTGCTGAAATAATGCACAAGGCAGGTGACTGATCTGCAGAGCCAAGCAACTGATGAATTTGCAGGGCAAGTGAGGATACAACATGCCCCAAGGAGGAGTTTTGGGGGAGGATTACTGTGTTGTCAATTATTGAGAACAGATGTAGCTTACAGAGCTTGGGCGGAAAGCTCATCTGATTGCTCTTGGCCAAGTTTAGATGATGGCTAGTCAACAAAATGCCATGCCCAAGAGACTGTGAAACTAAACCCTCCGGAAACATGTCCAAAGAATAAACCAAGTGTAAAGCAATACTGCACTAATAAATCAACTGAGCCTCTTAACAGTAACAGAGTCAGATGTGCATGTAACGATTCTGTTTAAACCATCTGAGGAGCTTGTCAAAGCTGCTCTATCAAAATAATATACATCATTACTTGCATCAAATACAAAGTATAGTCACCTTCTAGTTTTTCTCACATTTAATAAATGCTGTTACTTTTTGTATTAATGAAGATTGCAGTCTCTTTAGGTAGCTGCCTGTTAAAGAGACTTCTTGGATAGCATTTTTAACTCCTCACTATTATTTCTGGAGCGCACCAGTTCCAAAAATGTCACAAAGACAGGATTTGGCGTGGTGAGCCTCTGACGCAGCTCATCAGAATCCCAGACTGACTGGTTACAAAGTAAAAGCTCCTAAATAAAAATAAAGCACTGTTGGAAGGGAAGCTTGCTGAATATCTGCACTGCTAATCTTGGTCAGTCAATAAGAAAGGTATAGAAAATATAGAAGTACACAAAATTAGCAAAATACAAGCTAAAGGTGAATGCTGTTTAAAATATATATCTATTTTACAGAAAACAACTGAGTGAATATATTGCCTATTACAAGGTAATGAAGTATTTCATGGTAGGATCAGTGCATAGGTTTTCCCAATCTGATTTCAAACTGAACAAGTCAATCAGTGCTGAATCAGAACACGAAGCTTCACTTGCACTAAATAGTGTCTTATGGTGTTGAGCAAGACAACTTCTGGCAAAAATAAGAATATCACTATTTGTCCTTTCATTCCTGTTCAAAGTTCAGCAGAATCTTACTGGAAATTGTACTTTCCTCATTTTATTTTCCATCTGTTAAATAAAATTGCTGCTTAAATGAAAGCACTGAACCTGGTTGCCCAAAATCATTTTGGATGTGGAATATGGATGACTTTGTGTATTCAATTTCTCCCACTTGGCATAAGGCATGATTTAAGCAAAGAGAAGACCTATATTAGTACAGGAAATGGAGTACACTGGCCAATTTGACACTGAATATCCAGAACCACGAGGGGTCAGGAGTAAAGCTCTACCCACAAGGGGAACTCCCAACTAAAAACCTAGGACAACAACAGCCCACATCACATAAATCCCCTGTAGATGCACCTATCTCAGACATGGGAGCCCTTTCTCTGCCCATTTTTCACCCTGGACCTCACCTTTGATTCCCCTTATCCCAGGTGACAAGAGAGTTTTTCTCCTTCCTGACATAGCTTCCCTTTTTCCATTATTTTCTATAAACAAACAACAAAGTCAAGAAAATGAAAACAAGTGCCAAAAAAAGAAAAAGAGTTCTTGTTTCCCAGCCCCAACATAGATTGTAGGATGCAAAGTAAATGTTTTTACTTACTTTTCCCTGATTAGACTTGAATTACTAGTATTAATAACCGCTGCAATTTGCAGTTAGTTCCCTGGAAGGAAATTTCACAGAGAAGTCATCCATCTTCCTTTAGTTTTTCTGTTTCCATAGGCACAGGAAGCAGAGCAAAAAAGCTCTCAGGATTCCTTGGGTGATGAACAGATGGGTGGAAGGACAGGTATAATGTGCCTTTCTAAAATGCAGGTGTGGGGTTCACACCCACACCAGTTCTCTCTCTTCTCCTGTGCCATATTTTCAGGAAATGGATGTTCTAGCTTAATGTATGGGTTTTTTTGCACATGTATAATCTGGGTGAAAACCTCTTGTCACCATTTATATAATGATAATACCCCCACTGCAAACAAAGGTGAAAAGCTCTTTAAATGGAAAAATATTGTTTCACCAGGTACTAAAAGTTAGACCCCAGTCAAGACTCCAGTCAAGGTTCTATTTGTGTCTCGAATTTAAGCTATATGGCAGACAGCCATTTTAAGTCATCTACAGGCTATGTAAGCTATAACAGCATCCTAATGTCAAAATTAAATTTATTTCATAAGGCATGGCCTCTTGAATTACCTTTTACACACAAATGTAAAGCAAGACTATTAGCATGGCTGTTAGACCATAATAAAGGATGTTCATGACTTGTCTCTTAATTATGCTTTTTCACTCTCATACTGTGGCAGTACAATTCCCTTTTCGACCACAAACCATGTTCATGACATACATATAATGCAATAAAATTGGTGCAGATAAGAGCAATGGATCACATTAATCTGTGTGATTGAACCAGAGATGGTGCAACTGCAGAGAATTTGTAATCCAGTGAGTCTCTCTCAGAAGGTTTTGAAAGGTCCTATTGCTGTAGATAATGTTTGCTGTTGGGTTTATTATGTACAGAATCCATGTTTTCTATAAAATGACACACGAGCTTCCCTTTAACCACAGATGAAATGAGATATCCCTGGCACTTGTTAACAGGGTCAGTGTCAGGGGCAATTTAGTGCATGTGCCTTTTCATGCAATTAATCTGATAGAGCAAAAAAAACCCATTATGTCTCGGATTAATGGTAAAGCTGATTTCAGAAACCCTCCCCACCCCAGAAACACATCCAGTTGGATTTTGGTAGGTGGTGGAATGATGTACACAGAAGGGTCTCTAGCCCTGGAGTAGGGCAAAAGCATCCTGAAGGCACAAAGGAGATTGTCTGAGGAATGTGGCCATGAAAAAGCTTTAACCTTGTAATGTTAACAACAAAACTTGCAAATGTAAGAAAAAAGGTAATTGTTGGGCTTTCCCCCCCCTCAACAGCTCCACCTCATCATTAGAAACTCTGTTCTCTCACTTTTCTTTACCAAATCATATTGACAAAAAGCTGTTGAAATGTGGACAAAAATCAAGATCTTAGTTATATATAGGCTGTTTGGTACTTACATGAGAGGCATTTGTCTGCTTGGGTAGGAGAGAACTGTTCATTGAGTTCAGTAACATAAAAATTTTTTATTATTAAAAAAACAATTAGTCTTCCAGACCAGAGAATATTCTATTAACACTATAAATGTGGGGGGAAAAATTAGAACTACAATGTATTACGTGCTGTTGGAATTTTCCTTGTTCCACACTTGTTATTGCAATGCAGCATTTTGTTCTGCAAACAAATGTTGACAACTTCACTTTTTTGTAATCTGAATAATTTCACATCGGTCTGAAGGAGTAATATCCACACGGGAATTGGCCCAAAGCAATGAAGGAAGCTTTTACCAAATGTTCTCCAAGAAAAGCTGATGTTTTGAATATAACTGGGAGACAGGCACAGCACTGAACCAGATATTTCGGGTTCCACATGGTGCAGTCTACAGAGACAAGCCAGATGTTTAGCACTACCCTAGTGTCCATGGGGAATTTTGCTATTTATTTGGAAAACAATTTATTAAAAAAATAAGAACCCCCCAACGCATCGGCGGCAAGTGGTTTGTTATAGCAAATGCACAACCTAAGTTTTTAAGAATATCAGATTTATCTTTACAAAAGAGGGGTTTAAAAAGCATTCACACACTTCAGGTTTAAAAAGCAGTCTTTGTTATCTAAAATAGACGGGGCTGCTGTAGCTTGACTATTTCTGAATAAAAGCAGGTCATTATTAAAAAGAGAAGAATTGTAACACCAGACATATTACAAAAGAGACTGTCAGATGTAAGCACTCACAGGAATAATGTGTGGGGTCTTGCATGCTCAAGAATAACTCCCACAGAATAAGATGAGGAATATGAGGTTGGATTTTTGATGCTCTTATGTTTTCTGTTCTGCGTGAAGACAATAGCTCTGGATTTTCAAAGAGTGGACTTATTTTCAGCAGGCTTAAGATAACCTGCAGTTTTAAAAGGTCACTGGAATTGGCTGTTCTTTAGACTACAGCCATCTTTTAAACAGACAAAAGCCAAATCATTGGCATTGTAAATTGGTCTACGGCACCATCAGCATATAAAAATAAAAGCAGACTGGCTGGCCACCCTCCAGCAGTGACACAATTTCCAGTGACACACATACTACCTGTTGTTTTCCTCCTTTAGTCTAGAAACTTACTGCTATTTGCTATAAAACATTAGCCCAGCCTACCTTGCCTAAACACAGGAGTTGGAGGGAAGCTCACACAATGACCCCTGCCTTTGGTGTGCTGAATACTGGTCTGAAAAACAGTGGAAGGGATATCCAGGATGTCTTCCCTTTCTGTTATTTACTGCTAAAATATAGTTCCCATTAGATATGATAACATTTCTTTTCCAGGCAGGATGAAAGCTTAAAACTGATGATGTGAAGCCAGGGAACTGCAACAGCACTTCCAAGTGCCAGGCTGCAAACAAAGCCATACCTGCAGTCAATACAGGGCTAGAATAAATACAGAATTTGAGCTTCATTTTGCAGATGAGACTGGTTGTAGTCTTCTCTCAAGCAGTCACATAAAGCAGGATAACTGAGCCACTCAATCCTACCTGAAGGCACTTAGCACAAGCAGGCAGTTCTTGCTGAACTGAAGTCATGGCACAGGCCATCACTGAAAATAAGAAGAAAACAGGAAACCTAAGAAAAGTTGAGGACTGGTTTGGTTTTTTTTTATTGAGGGGTGGGGATTGGAAGAGAGGAGAAGGAACAACTTTATTATTGTTTTATTATTGTGCTGTTATGACTACAACCTTACCTACACTGAGTATCTGTACTGGGTAACCATATGATGCCTTTCCCAATATTTGGATAATTTCATTCCTGACAAAAAGTTCCCTGACAAACTTAACAGCTGTGGTTATTGTGGCTGGGACACATCTCTCCAAGGGGGCTGGATACCACACCACTCTTTTAAATATGATATAATGGAAAATGGAGCAGGGATCTCAGATGGCCTTTAGCTGTTAACCTCAGCTAAAGCAGCTTTAAAAATATTATCTCTGTTATTGCAGTTGTTAATGCTTTCCAAAAGGATGACTCCTAGGACTGCAAGAGCTCACTGACTTCACACATGCACATCCTTCTCTGAGGTTAAACGGAGAATGGTTCATGAGCACACAGCTGAGAGCAGAATTACCTAATGAAGTGCACTTGCCTGAGCACATCCAGCTCACACACAGCTTTCTTGCAAACATAAAAAGGTGCTTTTAATGTGAAAACCTGTTTTTGTTCCAAACTTGGAAATGTTTACGGGAAATTGTGCTTCTAGGCTCCGGGACACGAGCACGCATAAATGCACAGAGCACTGCTCACATTCACATCACTGAGGTCTCAAGGGGCCAAAGGCCCGAAAAACAAATCTGTTTTTACAAAGAGACACAAATGAAATTATCCAAGTTAGAGCATCTTAGTAACAGTGTCAGTCAAAGGTACTTACCAAGGCAGATTCTTAAATCCATGCTGTTGTTGGGCTTTCCAAGTAACCAGGCATCAAAGTCAAAAGGAAGCATTTCCAAGTCAATCCTGCAGAACTCAGCATTGAACTTCACCAACCTAGTTGGAGAAAAAAGGGTATTAGATAATGGCATTTCTTTTGGGAACTGGAGAGAAAGGGTGATGGGGAAGTAATGGTTAGTGTAACAACCACAATAGTTAATATGATGATAAATTCACCTATTACCACATGACAACTCCACAGCACATGAAAACATTAAATAAGGATTCCCCTGAAAACCTCAACTGAAATTCCAGGTGTGACTCATTTGACTTACACAGTGATTTTTCAAACCATATCTTAGAATAAGGTGGACATCATTTTTTTAAAGTTTCATTAGACTTATGGAGTTTGGTTTTGTGCACAGTGCAAGCTCCCTTTCTTCTCTTGTCATAGGTAGTGTTTCAATGGAATATCAACCCTGGGTAGAAGTTAACTTCCCTCATAAGAACCATTGACAGCTACAAGAGCTCACCTCTTACACAAAAGAGTTCCAAAGTGCATAGAAGAGAGAACTGAACAGAGACAATCACAGCTGCCCTGGAGAATAAGAGTCATGCTCTGCAACAGATCTTTCACGTGATGCTAAATTACACATTGAGCAAAAAAAAAAAATCAAAAAAGACAACTGTTTGTGTGCTTCTCATCCTCCAGGAGCCTGATTCCCAATCTGACTGACAGATCCTCAAAATGCATCTCAAGAGCTTAGGGAATTGCTAAGACCTGCTCTCCTGCCTTCCTGTATAACACAAGCCACGGAATTTCAACCAGGCATTTCAGTATCCAGACAGAACATGGTCTGGCTGAACTAACAAAATCCAACATTTCTGAACCTATAACAGCCCTCACCTTGGAGGTGCAATCAGACTGGATATTCAGATAATTAGGTAGGAAAGATCCTGCTAAGCAACGCTTGCAATTTTACATTTGTGTTTCTGGAACTTCTTATTTCTTATCGAGCTCTTGAGAACATGTAAGATATGAGCAGGCAAATAAGTTATCTTCTGCCTCTTTTCCCACTATGCAACAGGAAAAAAATAACAATAGCAACACTCCCATGAACTGTTACAAAACAGGAGATTCATAAACTATTGTCTATGCTTAAACCATGAGGGAGTGAAATACAAAGACAAAAGAGTCATCCAGCCAGTATCATTATTAGACT
Source organism: Neopelma chrysocephalum (assembly GCF_003984885.1). Classification (NCBI taxonomy): domain Eukaryota; kingdom Metazoa; phylum Chordata; class Aves; order Passeriformes; family Pipridae; genus Neopelma; species Neopelma chrysocephalum. The sequence goes on along the minus strand of NW_020897739.1, from coordinate 1,154,593 downwards.
AAAAAAAACCAAACACTTCAGACTGTTTGTTAAGCAGTGCTGTTTGGGAATGCTCTCCTGGCTTCCCTAATTGCTTCCCCATTGGGAACAGAGTAGAATGTATGTGTTGATTTGACTAAAATTTCCTTCTAAAAGGGCTGTTTAACTTCTAAGTAACACTGAAGCACAAATAACCTCACTCAATTTACATACAAACTACTCTGACAAGCCCAACACCTTCCCTTGGCAGTAGATGAAGCAGCACAGCCTGTGTTTGAAGCACTGTCCTGCTCCTTGGGCTGCTCAGACACTTCACATGCTGCACTAAATGAGGGTATGGTTACTTACAATCAAATTGGGGAGAAAATCCAGTGAATTTTTGGTCTTTAAATGTCCATTTCCAATTTCCTTCGTAACATTTTGTTTCAGCAAAGTACTTCAATATTGATGACAGTGATGGAATTTGTGGTATTTGTTATTCACCTTCTTTCAGTTGTTCTGTGAAGTGAAAAAAGTTTCCATGTAAAAGCTGAATCTGATTACATTTTGGTTTTACCTCTGATAGATTTCTAACAGAAAATACATGCTCCTTTTTAATTACTCCATTCAGGGACCCTAACTGCATAGAAGCTCATGCTTTTTATGTAATTACTTTTAAAGGCTTTTTCCATCACAGCATGGCTGTCTCTTTAGATCACTTACTGTGTTTCTTTTCGTCTCTCAGCTTTTGTTGATGGTAAGTCAGCCTTAGGTAGTGAATGCTGTAGGACTGTCTGTTCCTAGGGAATCCCCCCTGTAAGGAGAACTAAACAGCTTCACTCTCTCCTCCCAGGGGAATCTGTGCAATCCAGAAAGGGTTAATAGCTTGACGTGCAGGTAAAGTGCCTCTCCATCCTTCCAACTGTTGCTCACAGCTGTGTGTTTACAGCAAGGAGAGTCAAATCCCTATCAAGAGCATTCCCTAAACACCACAAGTGTAGCAAAAACTTGGACAACTCTCTGGTGCATTAGCTGCAACAGTTACTCGGGAACCATCTTGTTCAATATTTAATCCTAAGGTTCTTTTAGCAGCTTGTTCAATTATGGGATGAAAGAAAGAAAGAAAAAAAAGAAAGGAAAAAAAATCCCCAACATAGATACAATTAGCCCAGAGTTCCCATCACCACCAACATTCATCAACAGCGTTGAGAAATCAAAGCTCTTTATTCTTTTCCACTCATTCCACTCATGTTTAGCACTTCTATGTTAAATGCAGTGGGTTCAAAAGGAGTGATTGAGAAACACTTTTTCCTCAAGTAGCCCAAAGATTCTCGAGTGCTGTTCTGAGTGTACCAACTCTCTTTTGCCTTAGCTGAGCTACACACAAGCACTAAGCCAACACACTTAATGAGGCAGGAAAAAAGCCTTGCTCTTTCTCTGCAGATTATGAAAACAAAAGTTTAGAGAAAGAGTTTAGCTACGTACTCCAGGAAAGGCTGTTGATCCATGAACATGGAAGGGGACATGTCTGTGCTGCCCTCACAGAGACCGTGACACTCACAGCTTTACATTCCTCCAGAGAAGGCTCTTCAAAATGTGAGCTAATCAGGTGCTATGTTTATGTGTGGTGCCACAGGAGTGTTTGTCACCTGTGGGTTTGATCACCCCTGTGAGCTGGGAATGATGCATTATGCACCTCTGAAGGAACATGCAGGTAAGGTTTCCCCAGCAGCGCTCTGGAAAGGAGCAGCTGCCATTGTCACTGTGTATCATCCGCCTTAACAAATACAAGGGAAACACTGCCAGGATTAATCCCTCTCCCGACTGTCATAACATGTACAATGAGGCTTCTCCTTGAGCAGCTTTTGCTACTTATCTCTGTTTTTTGCTGCAGAAGCCACGTCTACGCAGGCAGGGGATCATGTGCAAGAATGAATGGGCTCTGATTTATGTGGATCATATCAGACAACCTTTCAGAGGCTCCTTCTGGGTCCCCGTGCTCCATTAGTCTGCAAATGTCACATATAGGTATTTAAATCAACAGTGAGGACAGTGGGGATTAACAAGCAGAGGAACACACAGCTACCAGAGCAGCCACTGCAATCATGGTAGATACTGCACACCCTGTCTCCACTGGCCCTCTCTTAACAGTGGTTGGGAAGTGTTCAAGCACACCTATTTGGGATGGGAGCTGTGGATGCCAAGAGGACCTGCCATGCTCACAACTTTGACAGCTTTGAGGCCATCGACACCCACAGCAGGACCTGGAGGCCTCAGCTCCATGACCACCCACACATCCTCTGCAGCACCAGGCTCAGGAGGAAGGGGCACAAGCTGGGACACACCAGACCCGCAGCTTCTCCCATTCCCTGTTCCCTCTTTCTGCCTCTCCCATGTCCCCCTCTGAGAAGCCCTTTTTGGGCTGTCTGTACCTCCTGTCTGACCCTGCTGGAGAATGTTTCAACTCACTGACTTGACAAAAGCTCTGCAGCAATAGAGAAGAAAAACAAAAAAGTAAGAAAAGAAATAAAAAGCAGGAAAAAAGCAGCCATCTCCTGCTTCACGGGTGAGCAGCCCATCCTGAACAAATCACAGCAAAATTGCAAGGCTTAGAAACTTCATCCCCTGCTCCCCCAGCTCTCCTTCCCTCACAAGCACAGCGTGACTCCCCAGCTTGCCCTCCACAGCTGTGCCCTGTGCAGCTCCAGGGTTCTCTGTCTCCACAGGTGGCAGCTCTCCAGCCTGCATGGGGCAGCTCCTCATTTTTAGTAGTTTCTGGTGGGTATGGTTTGCAGTGTGGTTCCCTGCTTGTGCTTTTATTTCTGCTGTCACAGAGTGCCGCTACTCTCCCTTGTTCCTGCTGGCTACGCCGTCGTCTTAATCCAACACTTTCTTCCTATTTTTGCAATATGAAAATAAAAGCTCTTCCAGCAATGTTACAACAAAAGGCTTGTAGCAATATTTATAGATTTATAGAGTGAAATGGCTGTTATGCCTCTAGGTTAAAATCCAGGGTACCGCTTACTGTTTGGGTTTCTGTGTTCCCGCTGACCCACTCAAATCCTCGCTAGTAGGGATAGAAAGCAAGTTATGATTAAAAGCATATTGCAGTGGGTAAAGTGGGCATCTGCTGGGCACTGAAGGTCCCAGCACTGTCCACCACCAACCTGCCCACCCCCAGCCCAACTCAGCCAACAGCAGGAACACTCACGTTGATTTTATTTCCAGGCATGAGGCTTGCAATTGTTAACTACTCTCACCAACTGATTAGACAGACACTGAGCAGTTCCAAAAATACCAGTCTGGGGGTGATAACTTTCTGTCATGTGAAATCTGACATCTTAGAAAAGAAAATGATGCCTGGACACATGCAGGCATTTCATAGCTTTTAAATATTAGCACCAACAATTATTTCTGCTTCACTTCTTACACTTTTTGCGAGTTTTAATTATTTAGAGTTCAGCTTGTTCAAAGATTTATTTTACTTTATTTTTGATATTTCCTTTTTAACTGTCACACCTTCTTTGTCACAGCTTTCGACATGCTACAACTTCTAACTTACTGAGAATGCATCAAGGGATTTGGTGCTGGTAACAATACACAGATTCACTCACTCCATGGATGTTTTGTTACCTTCAAATGCCATTGAGATGCCCTGCTGCCTTTCCATTTTCAGGCATGCTAAATTTCTGCTTATTTCACAGTAAACCTTCTACTGGTCGCTGCTTTTCCAGCATTAACCCAACGATTGCACTACCTGATATATGGTATATTGCAATGCATGAGAAGGTCAGTGTTTCAGCTTTGCCACCCTTACATCCTCCTGGATGTTAAAATATGGAGGGGTGAGTCAATGGCCTCAAGGGCTGGCCTGCTCTTCCTGAAGGTCCATAAATCAGCCTCCAGGACTGAGGCTCAGTGCCAGCAAGACACTGTTATTTATGGACTAGAGACATGTTTCAGGTGCAGGGGGAGTCTGAGAGGAGATGAAGCTGTCCACATAGACAGAACAATTCTGCAGAATGAAGTTGCTTCTACAGGAGGGCCTTGGGTACTCAAGGACTGTGCAGTCCAGCTCTTAGTCAGGTGTCTGAATACAGATTAAATGGTGCTCACTCTTGCAAATATTGTCTTTGTTCCAAGTTTCTTTACCACCACCATCATCCAGACAACATACCGTCCCTACCAAAACTGCTGCTTGGGTTTGAAGCAACAAAGGGGAGAGATACTCCCAAACAATTTTTGATTGAAACAGAACATAACATCAACTTCCATTAAAATATAATTCAGTGCTTGTTTGATATTTTTGTTTTTACTCTAATGAAAAGGCAAACATAATCTTCCACAGATTGTTGTTCCCCAAAAAAAGTGTATAACGATATGCACCGACAGCAAATGTTGTATTTAAATATTCAACACAGCCGTGCTTGCGGAGACCTGACAGAGAAAAATCCCCTGCTCTCTCTTCCTCCTCATTCAGCAAATCAGGCAGAG